>NC_064849.1:158280837-158290837 GCF_024139225.1 Suncus etruscus | reverse complement strand
TTAAGAGAATCAGACATCACGAACCTCAAGTATAGGATACACATTATGAAGAAAAAGAGCATGTGGGAAGTACATGTTGGACTTCAACTTTTCTAAAAACATTTTATTTTTTTGTAGACAGTAAGCAAATGTTCATATTGTTCTTGATTCCAGTTTTATAGTTGCAATATAATTCATTAAATAAATATCAGCTATCAGTGATGTGATTAAAAGAATCACTATCCTATAATGATTACAAATATAGTCTTAAAATAGCTTACAAAATCCATTCAACAAATATTACAAAATTGCTAAAGCTCATTAATATTTTAGACAAAAAACTATGTTTCTTTAGTTTATTATTTTAGAAAATAACACAATTATTATCATTATATTCTAATAGATGGTAAGTATTCACAATTCAAAATAAGAAATCAGTTGAAGTGTTTTACTTTGTAATAACCATAATGCCATGTATTTTGCCTGTTAAATGCATATCATTTACATGAATTTTCTTTTTCCTTTTTTAGGTATTTTGTCTAGTTTTGTGGATCTGAGTAATGGCATTTTTCAGAAGGAAAATAGTATAGGTACCTTTGAGACTGTAATAATATCACTAGCATATGATATTTCAATTTGCGTGAGCTTCCCGTTTCTATTATACCTTTTAGAAAAAGAAAAGGTATCAAGGCTTCTTGCATTGGCATCCTTTTTAGTAGGAGTGGGGTCACTGTTTTATGGAATTCCCTATGTTGAAATAGGAAATAATCTATTATATAAAGAACAGGAAGGTAAGCTTTTTAAAGATAATATCATTTATAATGTGTTTTTGTTTTTTGGGTCACACCTGGTAGAGCTCATGGGTTACTCCTGGCCTTGTGCTTAGACATAGCTCCTGGCAGGCACGGGGGACCAAATGGGATGCCTGTATCGAACTACCTTCAGTCCTAGGTTAGCCACTTGCAAGGCAAATGCCCTACTGCTGTGCTATCTCTCCGGCCCCATATATAATTGATTTTAAACATTAATAAATAATGGAACTTGAATAGGATGTGATATTTGCTTATACATCCATCTGTGTTCACTTTCATGACTAAGTTTATAAAGATAATTCTAGCAGTCTAGTAACATATATGTGATTCTTTTATTCTTTCTGCTCGTGTACCCTTCCACATAATAGTCTTAGGAAAAAAAAGGTATCTTTGATACACATTTCATAAATTGTTTATATATGTATATATTTTGAGAACATTGGAGATTGGCTATGCCTTCCCTAATTAATCTCTTTATTTTGATCCCATCACACATCTACATACAAAAAACATCTGCATGTACAAAAGAAAGAACAAGCATTTTCTAGAAACCCCTAACATATAAAATGGGAGCTTATCTTCTTTTAAGGGGTTACCCCAACAGTGCTCAGGAACACTATTTGAAAAAAGGGGACCCATTGTTGACTCTTCATCAGCTAGGGTCAGACTCCAGCAGTGCTTTGAGCCTCTAGGACCACACTGATAGTTGCTTGGGGAGGATCAAGGCCTATTCCATATGCTCAGGTAAATATTTGATGCTGGAATTGAACTTTTCTGGGGCACAAATGCACTCAAACACTGTACTTTTTATAGTCATTAGAGAGGATACTTGACATCATACTTTTAATCTAAAATAATTAGTAACTGCTTATATTTTAAAAATTTATCTCAAAATATTTAGTCTATTTCCCAGATATAGATATACTTGATGTTTCACCACATAGTTTCTGATATTTCTATGTCATTTATCTTCTTATATAAAAAAGTTTTAATATACAGTTATGCGCTTTGACCAATTTGTGCTTAAGTGCTGATATAAAAAGGCATGAATAGATTTTTGTGTGCATGTATGCTTATGCAATGAGTATAATGTGTGCTTATGAATTGTTTGCAATTTCATAAGTTTATATATAAACCACTATAACTTAGATATGAATATAATTAAGATATTTATATATTTAACAGTTCACTATAAACTGGGTAATGAGTGCATATGTTTATAATGTACTTGATGTACTTGAATTATAAATATAAGAAAAATGTATTTTTGAATTTTTTAGCATATATTTCTTTTATAGTCATTGTATTTGTGTAGTTTTTACCTGAGTGAACTTGAACATAACAGGAAAAGAAGACACTCCATTTACACAATATACTCAATTTCAGTACGTTTTGACTACTGAAAAATTGTTAATCATTTATTTCCCTACCCTTTGATTATACCCACTACTTTTCCAACTTACTGTATGAAAAATATGCAATATTTTCCCTTAATTGGAAACTTCAATATACTGGAAGGATATCCTCTTTTCAGAGTCTACTTATTGTTCATTTGTAGCTTATTTATATGTCTTTATATGAAGTATTATAAATATTATAGACATATTCTAATTTTTAGTTAAGCTCTCTATTGTCCTTTATATTGCTAGTCTAAAAAGTATTGAACCCAAGGCCAGAACAGTAGCACAGTGGGTAGCAATTCTTGCCTTGCCTGCAGCTGACCCAAGGAGTAACCCCTAAGCATTGGGTGTGGTGCAAAAACAAAAACAAAAAATGTTTTAATCCCACTACAAATCTTTCCTTTATCTATATCTGGGGTATTATTTTAAAAAATTCTATCAGAAAATAGCTTAGATCTATATTTAGAAAACCTTTTAAATTTGTTATGACCAACCTCAAATGCTTTCATATGATTTCATTTCTCTGGCAAGTTTTTTTAGTCTTTTATTTTTACAAGTATTTTTTTATAAAAAAAAAAAACCTTTCTATTTTTTATGTTTTTTTATTTCCATGACAATGACTTTAGCTTACTTGTTTTCTTTGTGCTACTATAACATAAACATCATAGACTGGTAGGTATTTTGTTTCTCAGAGCTCAAGAGATTGGAAATCTAAGATTTGGAACTAATTCAATTCTACATGTGATCCTACTCCCAGGTTATTGTTTTTTGTTGGGTTTGGAAAGAAACAGGGAAAGGGAGGGAGGGAAAGACCTAAAGCATATAAAAAAGTACATAACAACGAAGGGTAAACTTAGAGAAAAGGAGAAAGGCAGAGAGAGAAGAAAGAAAGGGAAAGAAATGGAGAGGGAGGAAGAAGAAGGAAGAGGGTTGATTTTTGAGACCTCTACCTTCAAAATGTAGTTATATTCCAAAATTCCCATTTTAGAACATAATTTTATTGAAAAATTAAAGTTTCAACAAAGAATATATAGCAGAACCTTGAAAATCAGTATTTTTGTTTGTTTTAGGGCCTGGCATTGCTCGGGGCTCCCCACTGACTCAGCACTCAGGAAGTACTGAAGTATTGCTCCTGGCAGTACTCAAAGGATCATATGGGATGCAAGGAATTGGGATCTGATTGCGGGGTTGGCTGTATAAAAGGCAAGCATCTTATTCAGTGTAGTATTGCTGCCACCCAATAACCAGTATTTTTATAGTACTGACTTTTCCCTTGCCTTGAATTATAGTTTAAACAATTTTTTAAACACAGAAATATGCTTAGATAAGCACTTTTTAAGAAATAAGCTTATTTTCAGAGATGCTGATTAAAAGAAATTTAGAACTGTTGACTCCTAAAAGAAAAAAAAAACACAGCTATTTAATTTTCTAGGAGATTGCAAGAAAGCAGACTAGGTTTAGAGTGATAGTACAGCATGTAAAGCACTTGCATTGCACACAGTAGACTGGGGTTCAAGACCAGAACCCCACAGGATCTCCAGAGCCTTTTCAAGAGTGATCCCTGAGAGCCAGAAGGAAGCCCTCAGCACTACTAAATATGACCCAAAAAAACTACTTAAATAAATAAATAAGTAAAATCAAGTGGATTATAATATAAAGACTCTAAGAGAAAAAAATCATTTTAGGAAAATGGACATAGCTGGGAGTGCTCAGAGCTTACTCCTGGCTCTGTGATCAGAAATTATTCTTAGTGGATTCAGAAAATTTTATGCATCCTATACTATGCCAATTTTAAACCTGAATTAACTGAATGACATAAATCTTACCCACTGTGCTATTTCTCCTTTCCTCTAAAAAGAAAATTTATTTTATTTAATGTATTATTATTATTATTATTATTATTATTATTATTTTGACTTTTGGGCAACACCCAGTGGCATTCAGAGATTACTCCTGGCTCTTAACTCAGAAATCACTTTTGGCAGGCTCAGGGGACCATCTGGGATGCTGGGGATCAAACCTGGGTCCATTCCATGTTAGCCATGGGCAAGGTAAATGCCCTACCACTGTGCTATCACTCTGGCCCTTAAAAAAAATTTAATGTAAACCTTATTCTTGATATTTATGTACTAACATGGGGAAATTATTTAGCATGTTGATGCTGTGGCTGCAGTTTGTAATTAAATTATTCAAGTATGAGCTAACAATGAAAGCTTCAGTGTCAACATGTTAATCAGAGAGAAAACAAAATTTAAAATGCAGAGACAGTGATCAGGTCACTTGCCTTGTGTACGGCTGACCCTTAATTCAAGCATGGAACTCCATATAGTTCTCTGAGCCTTCCAGGAGTAATTTCTGAGCACAACACCAGGAATAAGCCCTGAGCACAAGATTGTACCTCCATCCCCCATCTAATACACACACACACACACACACACACACACACACACACACACACACACACACACACACACACAAACGCACATTCACACACACAGAGAAAAGCACTGGGAAAGTTGATACAGAAAGTAAAATTCTCAGAAAATTATTCAGAAAGTAATTTTAAAAATCCAGATAATATATATTTATTTTAATCTCCATTTTATTGTTTTTTTTGGGGGGGGGTCACACCCAGCAGCGCTCTGGGGTTATTCCTGGCTCTATGCTCAGACATCACTCCTGGCAGGCTCGGGGGACCATATGGGATGCCGGAATTCGAAACCAACGTCCTTCTGCATGCAAGGCAAACACCCTACCTCCATGCTATCTTTCCATCCCCTTACTCTCCATTATTTTAAATGATTTTTATTGTGAGTTTCTGTTGTTGATGGTTTGGGGCCTACTCATTGGTGCTCAGTACTTACTCCTAGCTCTGCACCCAAGAGGGACTACTCCTGGCAGTGCTCAGGAGAACATGTGTAGTGTTGGAGATCCAATATGAGCAAGCTATGTGAAAGACAAAGGCTTTTCTACTGTACTGTTTCTCCAATCCTATTTGAAAATGCTAAATATGTATACATATGTGCTATTTTATATAACAAGTAATTATGAAACTATGCATATATAGGTATTCATATACTTATATTCATATATACACATTTATAGTTTGCTTGTAATAGTCATCTTTTCCAGCTTCCTCACAATATTTTTGCCATTACATTTTTCTGAGAACGTAACATCTGATTGTAGAACTTCCACATTCAACATAAGTGAAATATTAGTTAAAAGGAAAAAATAATGATGTTAATAGTGTATGATAAGGAATGTACTTCTTAAAATATAGCACTTTGTTGTATGTTTAATTTTCGATTTATCTAACAAAATATAATTATATTTTAAAAGATATTTGCACAGGAAAGAAGATTGATAATACTTCCAAGAAAATTTCAGAATCATTAAGATCAAAGTATATAACTTGCATCATCATTGGGAGGATTTTACAGGGATTAGCATCAATATTTTTTTTTATCTTCGGAGAAGTCTTTCTCAATAATACTGTTGACAAACACTCAACTGGTGTTTATTTAGGCAAGTTTTAACCTATCTTAGTTTTAAAAGTTATTGATGGTTAAGTTTCAGTTATACAATGTTCTAACACCCATCCTTACATCAAAGATTTTTTTTCCATCAATTTAAATTTCCCCAGTTTCCCTTCAATCCCACTCACGTCCAGTAGCAGCATGCCTGTGAGGCAAACACACTTTTCCTCTCTCTCTCTCTCTCTCTCTCTCTCTCTCTCTCTCTCTCTCTCTCTCTCTCTCTCTCTCTCTCTCTCTCTCTCTCTCTCTCTCTCTCTCTCTCTCTCTCTCACTTTCTTCCTCTTAGATGCTGTGGTTTACAATACAATTATCAAAAAGTTGTCAATACCTTTTTCACCTTTCAGTACCCAGTTCTTGTCTAGAGTGATCATTTCCAATTATTATTGTTACAGCAGTCCCTTCTCTGTCCTAAATACAGCCCCTTCTCAATTTCTATTGTCTTTGGGTATTATCTGAACACTGTATTTTTAATACCCCCCAAAATGAGTACTATCATTCTATGTCTGTCCCTCTCCCGCTGGCTCATATTCCTCAGCATAATACTCTCCATATATAAGCAAATTTGATGACTTAATTTTCCCTAACAACAGCAGTGTACCATAATTCTTTATACATCTATTCTTGAGATGAGTGTTGTTTCCAGATTCTAGATATTGTAAACAGTGCTGCAATGAATATAGGAGTGCAGGTGCCTTTTTACATTGTTTTTATACCCTGTATTTATTTTGTCATGCAAAAACTCTTCAATTTGATGTATTCTCATTTGTTATTTTTTATTCTGTTGCCTTTGTCAGTGATATCACACCATTAAAGATGTCATTTAAGTCAAAATTTTGGATCGTTCTTCCTATATTTTCCTCAATATTCTTTATAGTTTTTAGTTAGATCTAAAGGTCTTTAATACATTTTGAATTTTTTTAAGGTATGAGATATGGATGGAGCTTTAAATTTATACATGTAGTTATTTAGTATTTCCTACATTATTTGTTGAAGAGGCTACTTTTACTCTATTTCATGTTCTCAGCAACTTTATCAAAAATTAACTGTCTATATATATACATATATATATGGGTTTTTTGGCTGGATATTTGATTCTGACCCACTAGTCAAAGAGCCTATCTTTATTCCAATACCATGCACTTTTGATCACTATAGCTTTATAGCAGAGTTTGAAATTAGGTAATGAGATACTTCTAGATTTCTTAATTTTAAGTATTCCTTTGCCTGTTCATGGTCTCTTGATTCCATAAAAAAAATCTTAATTGTACTCTAAGTCTTTAAAGAATGTCATTTGAATATGAATGGGATTGGATTATATCTGTCCTATAGCCTAGTATAGTTATTTTAATAAAACGGAGTCTTCCAATCCATGAGTATACGTTTCCTAAGGACTTTTCTATCCCGTCAAGCTTTAAAGTTATCATGGTATAGAAATCCCACATCATATGATTCCTACATACTTGAAATTTTTGTATACTATTTTAAGTGGGATTTATTTCTTGAGTCCTTTCTCTTCTGATTTTATTTTTGTATAAAGAATGCAATCAATTTTGATGTATTGACTTTATAGTTGGCTACTTTGTGCACTGGTTTATTGTCTCTAGAAAAGAATTTGTAGACTCATCTTAGATATTTTATATATATTACAATGCCATCTGCAAATTGTGATAATTTTACTTCTTTTCCATTTTGTATCTATTTGATTTGCTAACCAGTATTAACTAGTAGTTATAGCACATTCTATATTGACATTGGACAAACCTGATCTCAAATAAAATGCTTTCAGTTTGTACTGCTAAGAAATGTTATCATGTACTACAATCTGAGGACTTGAGGGACAAAGTAATTGTGCATGTGTTTTTTTTTTATTTTTCTTAATATTTTTTGGCTGAAATCAAAATTAAGGTATCAGCAAGGGGATTTCTGAGAATTCTGTTGATGGGTTATTGTCTTCCCACTGTAACTTCATCTTGTCCTCTTTCTTTGCATCTTTGTTCTCATAATAAAAATATTTAAAAAATAAATAAATAACTGAAAAAAGGAAAAAAAGAATGATAACTGATTGTATTACTGTTTTAGTCAGTCACATTCTTAAAATGTTTCAAAAATTGTCAAAGATTTTATCTCTACCTCTGTCTCTCTCAAAAACTCTCTTTGCTCTCATTATAATTTTCTAGAAAGCTCTAACTAGTCAAGCACGCTTTAAAGTTTTCACAACTATTCCATATAAGTGATTTTTATCTTCTGTGACAAAGTTGACTTATTTGCTGTTCAATATTGATTTATAGGTATCATGGGCTCATCACTATTTATTGGATATGCTATGGGTTTCTTATTAGCAGCACACCTAGTTAATCCCCCCAAGAATATTGTTAGAGAAAGGTAAGTTGATTTATTTACTTTCTTAGTTTATATTGTATTATATATACATATTTGGTTTTTGGGTCACACCGGCAGTGATCAGGGGTTACTCCTGGCTCCACGCTCAGAAATCGCTCCTGGCAGGCTCGAGGGACCATATGAGATACCGGGATTTGAATCACCATCGGGATTCAAACCAATGACCTTCTGCATGAAAATCAAACACTGTACCTCCATGCTATCTCTTCGATATTTTCGATAGATACTATAGTATATAAATGCATATATTTTTAATTATAATTGACACAGAAAAACATGATTTAGGCATATATGTACATATGAACACACATCCAAATTACAGATTTTTGTACTTGAAATATAACTTTAAAATCACTATTCATTACAAACTTATTGCATGCAATTAATTAAAAATAGCCTAAAATTTAGAAGCTCGAGAGAAGTGCTTGCCTTCTATGTTATATGACTTATCACAGTTTGATCTCTGGCCCAGCATATGGTGTCCTCAACACCACCAGAAGTTATTTCTGAGCACAGAACTAGGAGTCATGAGTAAGTCTTGAAAACAGCTGGATGTGGCAAAAAAAACAAACAAAAAAACCCTCTTCAACATAAAACAAAAAAAAATATATGAATTTGAGTACTGTTATATGTTGCTATATTGCATTGCACCAACCAACATAATTCTAAAGTCATTCAGCACTGTCAAAATTTCCCCTCCAGGGGCTGGAGTGATAACATATTGGTATCGTGTTTGCTTTACACGTGGCCACCCAGGATGGAATGAGTTCAATCCCTGGTATCCCATATGGTCCCTGAGCCTGCCAGGAGCGATTTCTAAACACAGGGCCAGAAATAAACCCTGAGCTCCACCAAGTGTGACCCAAAACAAACAAACAAACAAAAATTTCCCCTCTACATCCCTCCACCACCTCCCCATTCTACACTGGTATGCACAATATTTTATTTAGAACCCAAGAATTATTTTTGTTTTGTTAGTCTGTTTACTTTGCTTATTTATATTTTATATATGAGTTAAAACTTTTTACTTTCACACTTTGTTTCAGCACAATCACTTTCAGTATCTTTCACATAGTCACCAAAAACAGTAATTCAACATTTTAAATGGTACTGTTCCATTGAGTATATGTAAATAATTTTTATCAGATCACTTATTAAAAACATTTAGGTTGTTACATGGCTTGGTTCTTTTGAATAATGCCACACTGGAGATATGAAAGAAAATCCATATATTTTGTTGTATTGATACTTTTAGATTATCTGATTATTTAGATATAAATTTACATTATGAATTATATGGTATTATTCTTTATTTTTATTTTTTAACTATATTTATTGATTGATTAATTGATTGATTGATTGTTGGGTCACACCCAGCGGTGCTTAGGGGTCACTCCTGGCTCTGCATTCAGTATTACTCTTTTTGCTTTTATAACAAATCTCCCTCTGACTTCCATAAAGCATGTACCAATTAAAATTTTTTTCTTTTTTTCTTTTTTTGGCCACACCCAGTAACGCTCAGGGGTTACTCCTGGCTATGCGCTCAGAAGTCGCTCCTGGCTTGGGGGACCCTCTGGGATGCCGAGAGATTGAACCGAGATCCGTCCTAGGCTAGCTCTGGCAAGTCACACACCTTACCTCTAGCGTCACCCCACCAGCCCCCAATTAAAATTTCTACACATAGTAGGACAATGTTTTTTTGTTCAGACCCTCTGCAACAATATTTCCACTCTTTTTAATATGGCTTTCTTAGAGTAAGTGATCTAGATCTTATTGGCTAAGTGCATTATTTTAATCCTGATCACTGTCAGGAGTAACGTCAGGAGTAACGTCTGCCCTGTTGGGTATGGCTACACACACATGTATAGTA
>NC_064849.1:158108337-158275837 GCF_024139225.1 Suncus etruscus | reverse complement strand
TATTCAAAAAAATGTATACACACAGCTATTTATTGCAACTCTCAGTACAATAGCTAAGGGTTGGGAGCAACCTAGATGTCCAACAACAGATGAGTGGATCATGAGAATATGAAAACAAACACAATGAAATATTACATCATTTTTAGGACTGATGCAATCATGCAATTCACTGCAACATGTATGTATTGAATATATGTTAAACAAAGTAAAGCAGAAAGAGAAGGATAATACAGGATGTTATCACTTATATTTCTTACTTAGAATAATTTTATGAAGAAATGCAATGGTTTAATGGTGATTTTCTAGAATACCCTGGGCACCAGATTATCGTGAGTAGAAGGAAAGAAATTGAGTGGAGACAGAGATAGACAGGGGCAGGTGTAGGGACAAAGGTGACTCAATCATATTGGTGATGCTAAGAAAGGTTATAAATAAATAGTCAAGCCACAGAGTCAACAACAAGGAAACCAGGAGACCAAAACTTAAACAACCAAAATTTGAAATGTACCTGTTATTATGGCAGATTAAAGTGGGGGTAGTGGTGATATGGGATGAACTCTAGGAACATTGCAGGAGGTAAATTGACACTGGTGTGGGATTGATGTTGAAGTATTACATGTCTAAAATGCAACAATTAACTTTATAAATCACGATACTTTAAATAAAATGGTTTAATATAGTTATTCAATCATAGTAGTTTGATTTGTGCATTTAAGTCATAGCTGGTGACAACAGTTTTTGGATAGTGGAGTATGGAAATTTTTATTGCAGAATGTTCTTTAGGATATTATTGAATTAGAATGTACTGGGTTTATTAGGTTGTATACCTATACAAATACATATATACCTTAGATATATGAATCAATTATAAAATTTTTTTCTTTCTTAATGTATAGGTAAAGTTAAGATAAAACCTGGAAAAAGTACACATTCATTGTTTAAAGAAAGTCCTAAAGAAAATAAAGTAAAAACTGCTGTTAAGGATTTATTTGCTGTTTCTTTGGTAATGTAAAATCTTTCACATGTATAAATCATCTTGTAAAATTTTCAGTCAATTAAGAAAATAGACATAAAGTGTTCAGCTTAAATTTTGTGTAACTTAGTGTTTGAATTAGCTCATTCATTTTATGGACAACAAAAAGTATAACCCACTTTGTAGTATTGAAGTAACTAATTCACAATGTAACTTATATAACAGTAATAGTTGACTATCAAGGACAAGCATGTTCATTATCATAGATATTGAATTACATACTTATGTCAAAGTAAAATGAATGAAAGTTGGGACCAAAGTGATTGTACAGTGGGTAGGGATTTCCTTGCATGCAGTTGACCTGGGTTTAATTCTTGGCATCCCAGATGGTCCCTGAGAACTGCCAGGTGTAATTTCTGAGTTAGAGCCAGGAGTAATCTTTGAGTATCCCTGTGGGTGTGACCCCCCAAACAAACAAACAAACAAAATTCTATTTTGAGTGAAATTATTTAAAAATTATTCAAAAATAACAATATTTAAGTATTAAAAATTTTTTTAAAAATTTTGTAGACGGCAACTCCTAGTTGTGCCCAGTTCTTGCTCCTGACTCTGTACGTAGGGGTCACTCCTGTCAGTGTGGGGTGTGGTATATGTGGTGCTGGAAATTGAGCCCTAGTTAGCCACATTAAGACATGTACTAGTCATGGGCCAGGAGAGATAGCACAGCAGCGTTTGCCTTGCAAGCAGCCGATCCAGGACCAAAGGTGGTTGGTTCGAATCCCGGTGTCCCATATGGTCCCCTGTGCCTGCCAGGAGGTATTCCGGAGCAGACAGTCAGGAGTAACCCCTGAGCACTGCCGGGTGTGACCCAAAAATCAAAAAAAAAAGACATGTATTAGTCTCCAGTTACAACAATATGTAATACTATAGTTAATAAAATAAATACTTACTGCTGGATGAATATAATTTCATGCATATTTTTTGCAAAGTTAGTAAATGGAACTTAAAATATTACCAAAAGAACAGACAGTGTTATTCTTGTATTTAGATATTTAGAAGTGCAACTGAGTCATGAAAAATGAAAAATCCTTCCTAGTCTTTTCACAGGCTAACCTGACTGATATCTGCATAGCACAAGAAGTTCCTTAATGCAGTGCCATAACCTAAGTGGCACTTAGGTTTTTTTATCTTAGTGGCACAAAGAATAAAGATGTCTCATAATTTCAGAAGTTTTTCTTCATGAAATATGATATATTAGACTTATTGAATTTTACTTATGATTTTTTTGAATTTCATAAGTTAGCTTATGAGCTATAAATTAAAATACAGGTATTATAGTGGGCCTTCCTTATAAAAATGTAAAGTGTTGGCAGGATTAGCATCATCAAAATGGCAATACTCCCCAAGGCATTATACAGATTTAATGCTATCCCTCTAATGATACCCATGACATTCTTCAAAGAAGTGGATTAGGCACTTTTGAAATTCGTTTGGAACAATAAACACCCTAGAATAGCTAAAGCAATCATTGGGAAAAAGAATATGGGAGGAATAACTTTCCCCAACTTTAAACTGTACTACAAAGCAATAGTTATCAAAACAGCATGGTATTGGAATAAGGACAGGCACTCAGATCAGTGGAATAGGCTTGAATATTCAGAAAATGTTCCCCAGATATACAATCACCTAATTTTTGATAAAGGAGCAGGAAATCCTAAATGGAGCAGGGAAAGCCTCTTCAACAAGTGGTGTTGGCACAACTGGATAGCCACTTGCAAAAAATTGAATTTAGACCCCCAGCTAACATCATGTACGAAGGTAAAATCCAAATGGATTAAAGACCTCGATATCAGACCCAAAACCATAAGATATATTGAACAACACATAGGCAAAACACTCCAGGACATTGAGACGACAGGCATCCTCAAGGAGGAAACTGCACTCTCCAAGCAAGTGAAAGCAGAGATTAACAGATGGGAATATATTAAGCTGAGAAGCTTCTGCACCTCAAAGGAAATAGTGCCCAGGATAGAAGAGCCACCCACTGAGTGAGAGAAACTATTCACCCAATACCCATCAGATAAGGGGCTAATCTCCAATATATACAAGGCACTGACAGAACCTTACAAGAAAAAAACATCTAATCCCATCAAAAAATGGGGAGAAGAAATGAACAGACACTTTGACAAGGAAGAAATACAAATGGCCAAAAGACACATGAAAAAATGCTCTACATCACTAATCATCAGGGAGATGCAAATCAAAACAACGATGAGATACCACCTCACACCACAGAGAATGGCACACATCACAAAGAATGAGAATAAACAGTGTTGGCGGGGATGTGGAGAGAAAGGAACTCTTATCCACTGCTGGTGGGAATGCCGTCTAGTTCAACCTTTATGGAAAGCGATATGGAGATTCCTCCAAAAACTGGAAATCAAGCTCCCATACGATCCAGCTATACCACTCCTAGGAATATACCCTAGGAACATAAAAATACAATACAAAAACCCCTTCCTTACACTTATATTCATTGCAGCACTATTTACCATAGCAAGACTCTGGAAACAACCAAGATGCCCTTCAACAGACGAATGGCTAAAGAAACTGTGGTACATATACACAATGGAATATTATGCAGCTGTCAGGAGAGATGAAGTCATGAAATTTTTCTATACATGGATCTACACGGAATCTATTATGCTGAGTGAAATAAGTCAGAGAGAGAGAGAGAGAGAAAAAGGCAGAATGGTCTCACTCATCTATGGATTTTAAGAAAAATGAAAGACTTTCTTGCAATAATAATTTTCAGACACAAAAGAGAAAAGAGCTGGAAGTTCCAGCTCATCTCAGGAAGCTCCCCAGAAATAGTGATGAGTTTAGTTAGAGAAATAACTACATTTTGAACTGTCCTAATAATGAGAATGTATGAGGGAAATGGAGAGCCTGTTTAGAGTATAGGCGGGGGTCTGGTGGGGAGGAGGGAGACTTGGGACATTGGTGATGGGAATATTGCACTGGTGATGGGGGGGGGTGTTCTTTTCATGACTGAAACCCAAACACAATCATGTATGTAATCAAGGTGTTTAAATAAAAAAAAATAAATAAAAATGTAAAGTGTATGTATTTTAAATTGATTCACAACAAATAATAAGAAATCAATGAATAAACAGACAACATAAATTCCTATTTGAGATGTTTTATATTTTAAATTAGGGAGGAAACAATACAAAATTATTAAAAGAGAACTTAAAAAGGCACTTCTTATATCTTGATAGAAAGAACAGGTCATGAATTAGAAAATAAAAATTATACAATATTGAAAAGATAAACTAGGATTTAATGTATTTGTCTTATATGTGGTCAACATTAGTTGAATCCATGGTGGGTAGATGATTCCCTCAACCACTATTCAGAGTGGTTTTTGTGTCCAAAGTGAGCATTACCAGGTATGACCCAATTGCAACATGTTCTTCCCCCTACCAAAAAAATTAAAGTCTACTCTGAGGACAACAGGGTAAATATATCTGTTTTCTTTCTCCATAATTTTATAGTTCAATATAGGTGGTTTCCAACATTTAGTTGGCATTGGTTTCTTGGACTACAATGTCTGTTTACAAGCTCAATAACATAAAGACAAATAGAAAATATTCAAACAAGAATTCTGACCTCTAAAATATACCTATATAAACTAATAAATCTACTGACTACAAATTGATTGAAAGAGATATCTCTAAATATTCTATGTCCTTTTTTCAGAAATAAATTTTACATGTCATGAATTTTGTTAATAGGAGCCAGAAAAGTACTACTTATTTATTTATTTATTTTACTTTTTTGAGCCACACTCCGTGACACTCAAGGGTTCCTCCTTTCTATGTGCTCAGAAATCACTCCTGGCTTGGGAAACCATATGGAATGCTGGGGGATTGAACCGCAGTTTGTCCTAGGTTAGTGCATGCAAGGCAAATGCTTTACTGCTTGCACCACCGCTCCAGCCCCTTTTTACTTCTTTTTTTTTTCTTCAGGAATGTACTATTTTAAATGATATTTCTACAATTATAACTTTTTTTCCTTTACTATTATATAGTCCATTAATTTATTTTTAGTTAAGCAAAATCATTTTTGTTTAACAAAATTTACTAAGATGTGAGTGGAGAGAAAAAAAGAAATATGCGTTAAACAGAGAACACAGACTTCTCCAGAGCGGAACAAAGCAGACATTGAGACAAATGTGCTCAAAGAATAACATACATTTGAAAGAGCATGTCCCTGCCATAATATAGTTAAAAAAAATTTCATGAAGCAAAGAAAGAAAAAAATTATTAAATTATCAGTAAGAACCATTTTATAGTTTTAAAATATATAAGATGGACACAAGTAAAATAAAAGATAAAATGGTAGTATAAAACCAAAAAACATTATGAGATATACTATCTATGCAATGAAAATCTATAAAAATAAAACAGGTGCTTGCTTCGACAACACATATACTAAAATTGGAACTATACAGAGAAAATTAGCATGGCCCCTGCGCAAGGATGACATGCAAATTCATGAAGCGTTCCATATTTAAAAAAAAAAAACTAAAACAGAAGTGACTTTGAAGATTTTAAATAAAAAATAGTGAATAAGAATATGCATTTGTAGCTACAAGAATGTAGCTACAGATACATTTTTAAATTTCAATGTTCAATATTTCAAAATAATAAAAATGTAATGCATTGATATAAAAATACATAATTGAAAAGTAAAAATTAAGAGTGAGATGAAAAAGTGGAATAAGATTATATCATCTTTTTAAATTGAGGCAATGTTTTACAAGTACAATTTCATGTCTCTTCAAACTATCTTTGCCTTTATTATATATTAGCAATCATGCTGTGAATGATTTAAAAAACATATGGATCTGTCCTCAGGAATAAAAGTTAACCACATTTGATAACTTTTTAAATAAACTTCCATAGGTCATCTAAAAATATCTAAACAACCAGAACAAAATAACATATATATTATTACACTGAACTTACTTCCTTAATACCAGCATCTCTGCCAAAGACCACTGAACTCTCTTCCTGGATCATCCTTCTGATTAATTAGCTCTGTAGTCTGAGTTTCAATAGATCAGTTATAGAAAATAGTTTAATGACTGCTACATACCTTCATTTATATGTATATGTAGGCAGGCAACTGTAAAATTATATACATATATGTATGTGTATTTCAAATTTAGGTTGAGAAAGGTAAAATGGATTAATGATGTGTGATATATAAACTAGGTATATGCCTTCCCTTTCTCTAATGTAATAAAATATTTCATGTATAACATTTATTTCAGGTTCTCATAAAGAATCCAGTGTTTGTACTCATATCACTGGCAAGGGCTTTTGAATTCTTATATACTGTTGGAGCATGTGAATTCATACCTACATATATAGAACACCAGTTCCTATTATCAAAGAAGACTGCAACTACAATTTCTGGTAGACATCTGTGGTTGTATTTAGTTTTAAATTTTAGTGCAAAATGTTTCTTTTATATACTTATTAAATAGTCAAAATAGTCAAAAATAAAAAGTAGAATTTATAACATTTGCTTCAAATATTAGATAAGTATAGATCTAAATACTGTATGTTCAAGTAAAAGTTATATAAGTATTTTGCGATTTGTTTTTTTTTTCTGTGACCCAAACAACTAAAACAAAATAAAACAAAAAAAGATTCCTCTAGGGCAGGGCCACAAAATGTTGTACGAGGGACGCAAACGGCCGCGAGTTTGAGACCCTTGAAGACAAAGCATGTGACAAATACATTCACCTAATCCTGAGTGGAGTGACGGGGGGGGGGGGGGGGAGAGAGAGAGAGAGAGAGAGAGAGAAACCATTACTAGGATCTTAACTGTAAATCTCCTACATAAACCAATAGAAGTAAAATTAATTATAAATATATGCAGAGAATTCCAGGTCAAGTTAATTTGGAGAACTTGTATATAACCTTCTATTGTCTTTGGGTATTGAATCTGGGTTGGCCTCATGCAAAATAAATGTCATATCCTCTGCACTATATCTCTGATTCCCACTTATGAGGACTGTGTGTGTTTAAAAATATTGATAAAATTTGACCAATGTTCAAGGCTTACTACTGACTTTCCACTCAAGAATCACCCCGACTTTGCCTCCTGTGGCCCCCAGGTAAATTGAGTTTGAGACCCCGGTTCTTGGTTATTAATTTTTTTTTTCCTTTTTTTTTCTTTTCTTTTTTTTTTTTTTTTTTTGGTTTTTTTTTTTGGGCCACACCCGTTTGACACTCAGGGGTTACTCCTGGCTATGTGCTCAGAAATCGCCCCTGGCTTGGGGGGACCATATGGGACGCCGGGGGATCGAACCGCGGTCCATTCCTTGGCTAGCGCTTGTAAGGCAGACACCTTAGCTCTAGCGCCACCTTCCCAGCCCCTAGGTTATTAATTTTTAAAAGTAAATTATAATTGTCATTCTTTTGCAAGTAAAAGCTATCTTGGAGCTTTAGTAATTTTGCTTTATCATTTACATGAAATTTCTCTACTTAATTTCCTTGTATGTAAAAGCAGATTTTATTGTTTAGTTTAAATTCTTTTCAGTATTTAGGTTTCACTTTTGTTTCCAGGACTAATGTTGAATTAGTTTTGGAAAATTCCCATCCTAAGTAAGATTTATCAACTATTCTTTCTCCAATTTTCTTTTTGTTAGAATTCTCACAAGTTCTTTGAAATGTTCTTTGTAATATCATATTCTATTACTACCGGCATTTTTCTACTTGAAAATGTTATTTTTAAGGTAGTTTCAGAGCACCAGAAAAGAGAATTAAGGAGAGTATAGTGAGTTTTCATGTACTGTACATCTTTTACATCATGTACTATCTCATTTTACTAACATCTTATATTGGTATGGTAGAATTGTAAAATGAATAATACAATGTTAGTACATTATTAAACAATGATTTCTACTTCCTTAGCTTCTAGAAAAGGGCATTTGCTTTTCCAGGATCTCATTCAGGATATCAAGTTATATTTATTTGTCATGTTTCTTTAGGTTCTTCTTGGGCCTGACAGTTTTAAAGCCATCTCTTATTTTTGTATTTCTTCTAAGGTTTAGATTTGTTGTGGTATTTATCATGTCTCTATGTTTTCATTCTTTTTATTTAAATTTATATGTTATGTGTACAAGCAGGGATAATTTTATAATGCATGGTTTTTTAACTATATCTGTTGATTTATTTATCTTAGCCGCTTAATTTTTAACTGTCTACTTTCTTCCTCCTCAATTTTTCAGGAGCTATTCTGGTTCCAGGATGTGCACTTGGTTATCTTCTAGGAGGTATCATTTCTTCCCATTTAAAATTGTCTTGCAAAGGCCTTATAAGATTTACAATGATGACATCTTCTGTGTCACTTGTACTGCTTGTGATTGTAATGTTTTTACACTGTGGCTCTGTGCCATTTGCTGGGCTCAATGAAGATTATGATGGGTAAGTATAATGTTTATATTCAATGCTTATATAAAATGCAATAATATATTTCTCAAAAATTATTATTTGTTATAAATTTGTGAAGTTTCATGTGAATATTTTGTTAAAATTGCTAAGCATGTAGAAGTAAAATAAAACCTTACTATTACTATTAAGGGTAAAAGTGTGATGATATGACTTTATCATAAAGTAATAACATGTTGAAACTATTTAGAAAGTTGAAGAATTTATTTTTTGCCTATTTTTTATATTTGGCACTTAATTTACAAGACCTTTAATAACAGTTTCAGTCATCAAATGTTTCAACTGTGCCACCAATATCTTCATTGCCACCAATAAACAAAGATTCTTTCCCTATTCAAACCCCATCTCCTTTGAAAACTCTTAAAAAATTTTATTTCTTGGGGCTGGGCTGTGGCGCTAAAGGTAAGGTGCCTGCCTTGACTGCGCTAGCCTCGGATGGACCGCGGTTCGATCACCCGGCATCCCATATGGTCCCCCAAGCCAGGAGCGACTTCTGAGCGCATAGCCAGGAGTAACCCCTGAGCGTCACCGGGTGTGGCCCAAAAACCAAAAAAAAAAAAAAAAAAATTTATTTCTTGCAGGTTTGATTACATGTTTGCGATTACACAGTGTTGACTCGATAGTTGTAATATAGATAGAGTTAACTCACCTCTAAGCTTGAGATATACCCAACAGCCTTGACATTAGAATGCCTTTGTGTTATTGCTAGTCCACCTGCTCAGTTCCTTCCCCAACCCCAAAGGTTTGCCAAGGGTTTGCCAAGAACCAAGGGTTGGTCATCACTTAGTGTCTTCAATTCCATTTATTGTCACTCTATATAAAAATTTGTGATAATATCTGTCCTTCTTACTCTGACTTGCTTTACTTAACAAGAGTACCCTTCATTTACATCCAAGTTGCAGTGAACTGCATGATTTCATCTTTTCCTATAGCTGCATAGTATACTATTTTGTGTATAGAGCACAATTTCTTTATCCATTTTTATATTAATAGCTATTTGGATATTTCTATTACTTGGCTACTTAATAAGCCCTATAGTGAATATCTGTGTCAGAAGTACTGTGATTTCAAGAAATACCAAAAAGATGCATTCACTAAACCACAGTAAAAAATTAGCAAGGGAAGAGGCAAGTACGAAATTTTAGGTTCTTTAATAGAGGTGGGGGTAAAAAAATAAAAGACATCAAAGAACAGAACTGAAATATACCTGAAAGTGTGCTTGAGTAATGTCTCCTTTAAGTTACATGTGAAAACAAAAATAAAAACAAGTCCTTAACGACCTGAGAAGTGATTGACGCTAAACATAGGGAACAGAGCTGGGATCAGAAAGAAAAAGACTGAGCTAGGGCCGGCAGGGGGAGGCGGGGGGCGCGCGGGCCGCTTTCCCCCGGAGGAGCCGCCGGGCGGCCATATTGCGGAGGGTGCGGAGGGAGCTGTCGCGGTGACGGCGGTGCCTGGGCTCGCTCTCCGCTGCGCTCCGGCTCTCGCGCGCGCGGCCTCGTCTCTCCGTCGCGTGTCTCCGAGGCGCCTCGGCCGCTCCGCCGGCGGGAAGGCGCCGCTCGCTCCGGCCTGCGCACGAGTTAACAATTTATAAACGTGGAGATTTTTAAAGAAGTCAACAAAAAGAACAAAAATGCCGAAACCAATCAATGTAAGAGTGACCACTATGGATGCTGAACTGGAATTTGCCATTCAGCCTAATACAACTGGCAAACAACTTTTTGACCAGGTGGTGAAAACAGTTGGTTTGCGTGAAGTCTGGTTTTTTGGGCTGCAGTATGTGGACAGCAAAGGTTATTCTACATGGCTTAAACTAAATAAAAAGGTAACACAACAGGATGTTAAAAAAGAGAATCCTTTACAGTTCAAATTCAGAGCTAAATTCTTTCCTGAAGATGTTTCTGAAGAATTAATTCAAGAAATAACTCAGAGACGTTTCTTCTTGCAAGTCAAAGAAGCAATCCTAAATGATGACATATATTGCCCACCAGAAACAGCAGTGCTTTTAGCTTCCTATGCTGTCCAAGCCAAGTATGGAGATTATAATAAAGAGATTCATAAACCAGGATACCTGGCTAATGACAGACTGCTTCCCCAGCGTGTTTTGGAGCAGCACAAATTAACAAAAGAACAGTGGGAAGAAAGAATCCAAAATTGGCATGAAGAACATAGAGGAATGCTAAGGGAAGATTCTATGATGGAATACCTGAAGATTGCACAAGATCTAGAAATGTATGGAGTTAACTATTTTCAAATAAAAAATAAGAAGGGAACGGAATTATGGCTAGGTGTTGATGCTTTGGGTCTGAATATTTATGAGCATGATGACAAGTTGACTCCAAAAATTGGTTTTCCCTGGAGTGAAATCAGAAATATTTCATTTAATGACAAAAAATTTGTTATAAAGCCAATCGACAAGAAGGCACCTGATTTTGTATTTTATGCACCTCGTCTGAGAATCAATAAGCGAATATTGGCTTTATGTATGGGAAACCATGAACTGTACATGCGGAGAAGGAAACCTGATACTATCGAAGTACAGCAAATGAAGGCTCAGGCCAGAGAAGAGAAACATCAGAAGCAGTTAGAAAGGGCACAACTAGAAAATGAAGAGAAGAGAAATAGCAGAAAAGGAAAAGGAAAGAATAGAACGGGAAAAGGAGGAGCTAATGGAACGACTAAGGCAAATTGAAGAGCAGACAATGAAAGCCCAGAAAGAAGTAGAAGAACAAACTCGGAAAGCCCTAGAACTGGACCAGGAATGAAAACGAGCAAAAGAAGAAGCAGAAAGACTTGAAAAGGAGCGTCGAGCTGCTGAAGAGGCAAAATCAGCCATAGCAAAACAAGCTGCTGATCAGATGAAAAATCAGGAACAACTAGCAGCAGAACTTGCTGAATTTACTGCCAAGATTGCACTCCTAGAAGAAGCCAAGAAGAAAAAGGAGGAGGAAGCTTCTGAGTGGCAGCACAAAGCTTTGGCAGCCCAGGAAGACTTGGAAAAGACCAAAGAGGAGTTAAAGACAGTAATGTCTGCTCCACCTCCACCAGTTATTCCTCCGACAGAAAATGAGCATGATGAACATGATGAGAATAATGCTGAGGCTAGTGCTGAATTATCAAATGACGGGGTCATGAACCATAGAAGTGAGGAGGAACGTGTAACAGAAACACAAAAAAATGAGCGTGTTAAGAAGCAACTCTAGGCATTAAGTTCAGAATTAGCCCAAGCCAGAGATGAAACCAAGAAAACACAAAATGATGTTCTTCATGCAGAGAATGTTAAAGCAGGTCGTGATAAGTACAAGACTCTGCGGCAGATTCGACAAGGCAATACAAAGCAGCGTATTGATGAGTTTGAAGCAATGTGGGGACCCAAACTATATGCGTTGTTCCAGATGCGTTCTTGCCAAAGCAGTATAAAGCAAATGTAGGAAGAAAAAGCCTCCTTCCCTCATGAGCAGGTCTCTGGCACCTGACTTGGCCACTTGAATATAAAGACCTACCAAGACATGCCTGATGCTCTGAATGTGTATCTCCCAAGTCTAGAATTGCGGCAGATGGGTGAGTGTTCCCTCAACCAGGGCTTTTGCAGATGGTTCTTTCCACATCTCAGTATACTGTTGTTTTTCCCTTTCTAGCTAACTCTCTTTGTTGCTTTTCCTAAGGTAAGACCTTGGAAAGATGGGCATGGACCTGGGACTTCTGCATTGACTGAACCCTACAGTCCCAAGTCAGCATTCTTTTTTTTTTTTTTTTTACAGTACCATCCCCACCTCACCCTCAAATAAAGGCATCAGCTTTTCAGAATCTACTTTTTTTTTCTTTGCATGACTAGCTTATAAAGAGGGATATATGGAAAGAATTTTCAAGAATTTTTCACTAAAAAACAAAAGTATGTGACTTCTTTTGGGCTTAGAACTGAAAGCATACTCAAGTGATGTATGGCTCTGATCACTTTTTTGCACATCTGTGGAATCTGGAGGTATCAATGCCACATTCCCTTTCCTGTCTGGGCTGTTTGTATACTTGTATATAAATGTAGCAATAAATATATTCTAACATAAAAAAAAGACTGAGCTAGTAAACCTAATTAAAAAAAAAATCTAATTTCCACTTCCAGTATAGTGGAGAAGTTTCCTGGTCCAACTTGGCATGTAACACCAAGAGGAACATTCGTAATTCTAGTGCTGCAGTAAGACAAGAACAAACCAAATATTCATCTAATAGTTATGATTGTTTAAAGCCCTATGAAATAAACTAGGTAAAAATTAGTTCATGAATGGGGCATGATGCCAGTGAAATGAGAGGGTGAGAAAAGACACAAATCAAACACATTTTATAAAATGTAAAAGAAACTGTTGATATCATTGTGATACTTTGTAAGCAAGAGTTGGAGTTTAGAATGTGTAGAAAAATATGAGCAGACACTTCCTGTTCCCAGCTGTGATCTTTGTAAGGCTAAAACCTAGGAATGAGGACATTCCTAAGACTGTATCTTAGTAAGGAAATTATTTGGTTTCATATAGGATTCATGTGATGAGCCTATATTCTGTGTATCATCAGAAAGACTGATGACCATTAAAGATGTCATTGTATGAAGATATAAAGTATTTCAGGCAAATTTCTTACACCTAGCTGTGGTTAACCACTTTAATAAAGAAGACACTTCTATTTGCCTTACCTCCAGATACACAAGTATTAATTCAAAAAGATATAGGGACAGCAAATTTTTAGCCAGGCAAGAAATATGCTTTAGAACAAACAGAGATAGAACAACAGATGAGATGCTTACCTTGTATTGCCATCAATGTTAAGTTCTTGGGCACCACATATAGTCCCCGAATCCCCATCAGCAGTAATCCCTGAGTGAGGGGTTATCAGGAAGCCCTGAATGCAGCTGGGTCTGTTTTCAGTAATTTAAATTAACATTCTACTAAAGTTTCTAGTCATTAAAGGCTGTAAAAAAAAAAAAGGCATACAATGGTTAGAGCAATAATTGAATGTGTAGAGTGTTTGCCTTGCATGTGATTGACCACCGTGGTTCAGAGAGAACCACCATGGTTCCTGAGAGCTCCAGGAATGATCCCTGTATGCAGAGTCAAGACTAAACCCTGAGCACCATTAGGTGTGGCCCCAAAATTAGAAAATATAAATTAAAATGTTTAAAAAAGAAAAAAGGCTTACATATAGGAAAATCAGAAAGAAAACTTTATTTATGTTTATGTAGGTAACATTTAAAACACAGCTAAAAGTCAATGTTTAGGGCCCAGAGAGATAGTACAGCGGCGTTTGCCTTGCAAGCAGCCGATCCAGGACCAAAAGTGGTTGGTTCGAATCCTGGTGTCCCATATAGTCCCCCGTGCCTGCAGGAGCTATTTCTGAGCAGACAGCCAGGAGTAACCCCTGAGCAACGCCGGGTGTGGCCCAAAAACCAGAAAAAAAAAAAAGGCAATGTTTAGGAAGTTTTAAGTAATAAAGATCAACTAACAAGAATCTGATACCTAAATATAGTACAGTGGGTAAGGCACTTGATTTTCATGAGGTCAATCAACCCCAGTTCAATTTTTGGTACTGCATAGGATCTACCATGTCCCACCAGGAGTGATCACTAAGCAGCAAACCAGGAGTAAGACCTGAGACCAGGGTACCACTAAGTGTAGCTAAAAAACAAGAATCCAAAAGTCTATATTACTATCAAATAAACAAAATTAATACTTGTAACAGTAGTATCAAGAAAAAGACTGTAGAAGAAATTAACAATAGAAAGTAATTATCTATGATAATTTGTGCTATATAAATGTTTGAAAATAACAAGAAGTTAAAGTTAAATGAAAATAGTAGCATTATCAATATAGGATAAATAAAAATAATAATTTTTAGAATAAATATGAGAGAACAGACAGAACCCATCCCTGAATACTACAAAACATTGTTGAGAGAAGTCATGGGATTAAATATTTTGAGGGACTGTGCCTTCCAAATAGTGCTCAAGAGTCTCAAAGGTCAATCCTAGTCACTATTAGCCAATTGGTTTATTGGTTCAACTCAAACACCCAAGTATGCAAAACTGCATAACTCCTACAGAGCGAGGGGTTACCCCGCCATCCCAAGCAGTGTTGTGGTACCAATTGGCATCTGGGATTCAATAATTTAACAGTTCTTGGAGCCAGAGCGATAGCATCGCCCAAAATCTCATATGGTCCCCTGAGCCTGCCAGAAACAATTTCTAAGCTCAGAGTCAGGAGTAACCCCCGAGACCCCCGAATTTAACAGTTCCTTAGAATAATAAATGCACATCTATCATATGTTCCATGCATTCTGCATGTGATATTTTATATTATACAATATTTATATATATTAACATTCTACTTAAGTTTCTAGCCATTACAATACTGTAAATAAGCACATGATAGTCTTTTAATTGCAATCTTCTTTTTCTTTCTTCCTTTATTTAATAGAACAGGGCAGTTTTTCAATCTGACAGCTCCTTGCAATTCTCATTGTCAATGCTTATCTTCATTTTATTCTCCTATATGTGGAAGAGATGGTGTTGGCTATTTTTCTCCATGCTTTGCAGGCTGCATAAAATCTAAAAAAATAAAGGGAAAGAAGGTAGATATTCTACTTATATGTCATCCTTTCTGTTAAGAGTTTAAGCTTAAAGGTGGTAGTTTTGTTTCTCTAGATTGCACCCCTCCTTTTTTTCCCCAAATTTTTTAAATTTACAAAAAGAAAAAAAATTGATTAGAAGGGTTTATAATACTTTAAAAATCAAAAAAGGCATGCAATGCTTAGAGCAATAATACAATGTGTAGGGTGCTTGCCTTGCATGTGACTGACCACCCTGTACCCCATATGGTTCCTGAGAGCTCCAGGAATGATCTCTGTATGCAGAGCCAGGAGTAAACCCTGAGCACCAATAGGTGTGGCCCCAAAATTAGAAAATATAAATTAAAATAAAAAAAAGGCTTGCATATAGGAAAAGCAGAAAGAAAATTTTATTTATGTTTATGTAGGTAACATTTAAAGCACAGCTATTAAACCATTCTCACATCCCTGGGATGAAACCCACTTGGTCATGATGTATAATATTTTTGATGTGCTGTTGAATTTGGTTTGCTAAAATTTTGTTAAGGATTTTTACATCCTTGTTTATTATTGAGATTGGTCTGTCGGGCTGAGGCGAGTCTTCCCAGTCTGGAGACTGGATAAAGCTGACTCTGCTGGGCCCCTTAAGCACCGCAGACATTTTGAGGCCTCCCCCGGCTTGCTTCAGTCTGGAAACTTTGATCCTCTCTGGCATTCATCCCCTTAGGGCTTGCTTTGGCTGAGATGCATCTTCCCAGGCCAGAGACGGGATAAAGCCTACTCTGCTGGGCTGCTTAAACCCACCGTGGCCCCGCACTCCACCTAGCCAATGAATACCACCACAACGTGTAGAAAAACCCACAATACAAGAGATTGGTCTGTAGTTTTCTTTTTTGGTGTTTCTTTGTCAGCTTTGGGAATAAGCATGATATTAGCTTCATAGAAGGTTTTAGGGAGAGTTCCTGTCTTTTAAATATTTTGGATGATTCTAAGGATCAGTGGTAGTAACTTTTCTCTGAATGCTTGATAAAATTCACCTGTTCCTAGACTTTTGTTCTTGGAGAGTATACCAATTACTGTTTCAGTCTCCTTTCTTGTGATTGGTCTGTTTAAGCTTTCCACTTCCTCCTCATTAAGTATTGTGAGATGATATTTTTCCAGAAATCTGTCCATTTTCTAGGTTCTCTAGTTTAATTGAGTACAGTTATTCATAATAAGCTCTCACAATGTTTTGGATTTATTGGGGTTCTGTTGTAATCTCTCCCCTTTTAATTTCTGTTTCTATTTATTTGAGTATTTCCCCCTTTTTTCCTTTTGAGTCATGCCAGTGGTTTTTCTATCTTGTTTATTCTTTAAAAAAATAGCTCCTGGTCTCATTAATTCTTTGGTTATTTGTTTTTTTGTTTGTTTTTGGTGTTTGGGCTACACATGGTGATGCTCAGAAGTTACTCCTGGCTCTGTGCTCAGAAATCGCTCCTGGCTTGAGGGGCCATGGGATGCCAGGGACTGAACAGATGTTCATCTTGGATCAGACATGTACAAGGCAAATGCCCTACCACTGCGCTATTGCTCCTGTTCCTCATTAACTCTTTGTATTGCTTTCTTTATTTATTGCTTATTTCTGATCTAATTTTTATTATTTCTTTTCTTCTGCTTGTGTTTGGGTCCCTTTGCTGTTGGTTTTCAAGATGTTTAAGGTGTCTCTTTAGGTTCTTGATTTTGTCATTTTCTTCTTTCCTAATGTAGGCCTGTATTGCTATTAGTTTACCCTTAATTACTGCTTTTGCTGTATCCCATAGATTTGGGCAATTCATTTCTTCATTATCATTGGTTTAAAGGAATCTCTTTATTTCTTCTTTTATTTGTTCTTTGATCCAGCTGTTGTTGTGCAGCATGCTGTTTAGTATTAAGGTATTAGATTTTCTCCATATCTTCTTTTCTTTCTTCAATCTTGATCTCTGTGGCATTGTGGTATGATAGGGTGATTGGTATAATTGTGACTTTATGTAGGTTAGACTTGTGTCCTAGAATGTGGTCTATCCTGAGGTAGTTCCATGTGCAGTTGAGAAGAATGTGTATTCCACTTTTTGAGGATGAAACGCTCTGTATACATCCATTAGTCCTAATTCTTCTAGCTTTCTCATTTAGAGCTCTATGTTTTTGCTAGTGTTCCAATTAGTGTATCTGTCTAGTAGTGAAAATGAGGTGTGGAAGTCTCCCACTACTATCAGATTTCTGTCCACATGTTTCTTTAAGTTTGTTTTTTTGTTTTCCAATGGTTTGTATAATTGTTTTCCATCCTTTACTCTGTGCCTATGTCTATCCTGAACTTTTAAATGTGTTTTCTTTTTTTTTTTTTTTTTTTGGTTTTTGGGCCACACCCCGTGACGCTCAGGGGTGACTCCTGGCTATGTGCTCAGAAAGTCGCTCCTGGCTTGGGGGACAATATGGGATGCCGGGGGATCGAACCGCGGTCCGTCCAAGGCTAGCGCAGGTAAGGCAGGCACCTTACCTCTAGCGCCACCGCCCGGCCCCAAATGTGTTTTCTACAGGCAGAAGATGTCCGGGTTTTGTTTCCTGATCCAACCTGCTACTCTGTGCCTTTTGATAGAGGAGTTTAGACCATTGACATTTAAGAAAACTGTTGACAGAAAGAGCCTTTGTGCCATTATATTGTGTAGAGTTGTTGTTGTCACAATTGGGTACTTGGTTTGTGTAATTGCTCTTTGAGTAATTAATTTAGGGTCATTTTGTTTAGTAAAAATATTGTGAGTTTGTTTTTGTCTGAGAATGTTTATAACCCTCCCTCCTATGTAAATGATAGTTTTGATGGGTTGTGGACTCTAGGTTGAAAGTTTCTTTCATTCAATAGTTTGAATATGTCACTCCACTCTTTTTCTTGCCTGCATTGTCTCAAATGGAAGATCTGAATTGATTCTTATGTTTTTTTCCTTTATACTTGAGGTTGTTTTTTATTTTAATCTCTCTTACTGCTTTATTATTTTTTTAACTTTACTGATTGATTGATTGGTTGGATTTTGGGCCACGTCCAATGGCACTCAGGGGTTCTGCTGGCTTCTGGCTTCTGTACTCAGAAATCTCCCCTGGCAGGCTGGGGAACCATATGGGATGCTGAGACTCACCAGGTCGCTCCCAGGTTAGCCGCATGCAAGGCAAATACCCTACTGCTGTGCTTTCTCTTCAGCTCCCATCCTGTACTGCTTTAAGAGTCCATCTCTGGGGCCAGAGAGATAGCATGGAGGTAAGGCATTTGCCTTATATGCAGAAGGTTGATTTTTCGAATCTCAGTATCCCATATGGTCCCCCGAGCCTGCCAGGAGCAATTTCTGAGCATAGAGCCAGGAGTAACTCCTGAGCGCTGCCGGGTATGACTCCAGAAAAAAAAAAAAAAAGAGTCCATCTCTCTCTCTGTATTTTTGCCATTTAGATCAGTACATATCTTGGTGTTGGTCTGTTATGGTCTATTTTTTTTGGCACTCTTTTTGCCTCTTGGATTTGTAGAGACACACTTTCCCAAAGTGCGGAAGTTCTCCTTTATTATTTTCCTCACTTTTTGTTGTTCTCCTTTCCCATTCTCTTCCCCTTCTGGTATTCCTATAATTCAGAGATTATTTCTCTTGACTTTGTTTATTACATATCTTACATTTTCTTCTAGTGTTTTGTCTTTCCTTTCTTTGCTGACTTCTTTATTACTACTGACTTGTAATTTGTCTTCAAGTTTGTCTATGTGATTCTCCACCTGTATAATTCTACTATTATGGCTTGCTAACAAGTTCTTTAGTTCCTTCAGTTCCAATTATATGGATTCTCTCATCTTCTGAAAGAGATCTTCTTTGTGTTGGTTAAATTGTTCACATACAGATTTATTAATTTTTCAGGCTAGTGACTCCTTGATTTCCATTGCTAAACCATTAAGTGTTGATTTTTGGTCCTCATCTATAAGGTTCAGGCATTTGGATGGACTTGGAAATTTGCAGGATTTCTCTCCATATTCTCCACTGTAAGCGTCTTAGTTTCCCCATTGATCTTTGCATTTAGTGGTTTGGAATGCTGGAGAATCAGGGTGTTTAAGAAAGTGAATTATTGAATTGCTTGTATAAAAAGTGGCTTGATGTGTATCTTCTTTAGAGGTTATTTTTCTAAACTAGCAAGGTTGTCTAAGTATGATAAAAAATAATGCATACCAGTTTATTGATTTATTCATCTAAATTTTGAGCTGTATATTTTCTAAGAGAAAGAAGTACTAAATCCAACACACCAGGTTCTCTATTATATAAATTGACATGATTTTGTTTGGATAAATGAGAGCTGATGGGAAGGAGGGGGGTTTCAGTAATGGCACTGGAACCCAGAAAGAGGCTGAGAGAAAGCAGGAATGAAGGCCCTGTTTGTGCTTGGTGGAGAGGATTAGGGGGCTTCCTTGTTTCCACCCAGACACAGACCTGACTGTCCCCAGGAGACAATCAACAATGGCACTGGGACCTGGAAGGAGGCTGAGAAAAGACCCAAAAAAGACATTCCCGTTTGCCTTTAGTGGAAGGGATTAAGATGTGGGGTCCCCCTTTTTTCCTCCAGATACAAACCTGGTTGGCCCCAAAAACCAGATGATCAGTGATGGCACTGGAACCCAGAAGGAGGCTGAGGAAAGGCTGAAAAAGAAGGCCCCATTTGTGCTTGGTCTAGATGTCTTTTTAACATTAGCCTGTGTTCCTTTCACCATGCAGGAACTTTCTAATTTGATGTACTTTCATTTGGTCATTATTGTTTTTGTTGCCTTTACCAAAGGAATCATATCATTCATATGATGTTGTTTTACTATAGCAATAGCTTCTCTGTGCAGAAACTTTTTAGTTTGTTTTTCCAATGTATAGTCTTGCTTTTGCTTTCCCTGCAAAGTTGTAGAATTGATTCAACAATGAAACTGCTGATGTCAATATCATTTCATATATATTTAAATCTGTTAGTTATTTTATTATCCCATCAAGCCTAAAACATTTTTTCTTTTATTGCTAATGTCTGTTTTTAGTAAGATTAGTTAAACATTTGCCACTTTATAATAATAAATAGGAAATCTTTCTCTAATGTTCTCCCATATATCACTATTAATTATGACATATTATAAAGTTTTTATACTAAATACAAGCAACAGTGGGATACTCTTCTAATTTTAAATTTGTAAATGACATCTCAAACTGATTAACATAACATTGCCATTGATATAAATGTTTACAATATAATCATATGCAAATCAGAAGTATATGTCAAACAACCTTCATATCCTGAAACTTTTTAAAATAATATTTTAATGTTGTAGAGTATCAATTCAAAGAAAAATATAGTTGTGTATACAACTTTAGTTAAATATTTAAATAATTTTGAAAATATGTATGGGGAAATAGTAAAATAATAGATATAAATAAATAGTATAAATAGGTATAAATTAATGTAAACATTTAAGAATATTTTTATTTAAATACCATGGTTACAAGGTTTTTCTTTTATTTTGGGGTCACACACAGCAGAGCTCAGGGGTTACTCCTATCTCTGAGCTCAGAAATCCCTCCTGGCAGGCTCAGGGGACCATATGGGATGCTAAAAATCAAACCTTCCTGGGCTAGCCATGTGCAAGCAAACGCCCTTTCGCTGTGTTATCACTCTGACTCCCATACAGTTATTTTTTTCCACAGATAAAGTTGTTCATGATTGAGTTACAGTCACATAATGTACAATAACCTTCACCAGTGTGCATTTCCTGCCACCTATCAACAGTTTTCATCTCCTGATCCCCTCTTCCCTCCCACTCGCCTTACCCTCCTGCTTCTGGGAATCTCTCTCTCTCTGTCTCTCTCTCTCTCCTTTTTTGGCACTGTATTTGCACTACTGTTAATGAAGGATTCCAGGCATGTCCCTTTCATAGTAGACACTTCTCTACTCTAACTGCATTCTCCATTATTTGTGACAAACTTCCTACCATTGACTAGTCTTCCTAATCCTCATTTCCATTGTCCATGGATATCATGCCCCCAGAATCACACATGAGTGAGATTATTCTATGTCTTCTTTTTTCCTCTTACTCATTTCACTCAGCATAATAATCTCCATGCCCATCTGTGCATAAGCAAATGTCATGACTATATTTTTTCTAACAGCTGCATAGTATTCTATTGTGTAGATGTACCACAGTTTGAGCTATTAACATTCTCTGTTGTAGGAGTGTACCAAAGATTGGAGGTGCACTATAGATTGCTTTTACTATTGTCCTCTTTGCAGGGACTTTGGCTTACATGAAACAATTTAGTGCCTCTATTTGGATTTCATTTGTGTTAAAGAAGTGTCTCCACACCATTTTCACTGTTGGCTCATCTATCCTCCTGCTGAGCAACTCCCTTGCTGTTTGTTTGTTTACCCAACTACATTATAGGCTTTCACCTTCTGTCTCTACAATAAAAGGCCATTCCTCTATTCTCTCTTTATTGTAGTGTAGTTCAGTATCTGGAGTACAAAGGGCACCTTTGTCTCACACCAAATTGTGTCTGTCTACTTCCTGGTAAACTTGATTTTTGCAGAGCACAGTAAAGAAACTTCTCTGTTACTACTACCTTGGTCGGAAATACATAGCCACACCCACAAAGTTATTTGTGTGGTTGTACACAAATAGCTTTAATAAAATTTCTTAGATTAATGACACTTTTTGTAAATAATTTTAATCAAGCATAATTATTTTCAGATAAAATACCTTGACTGATTATAATGAATGGCAAACTTAATGTGAAGATGCATAAAAAATTTAAGCTAGTTATTTTCTCTGCCATTATTGATTAAATATTTTCTCACAATAGACTTTGCTTTATGACTTCTAAGAGATTTACTGTCTTTGTTTTTCACAGGCATACTACAATTGTTCTTGCATTAATGTTGGATTAGTAACTGTAGACGAAGATGGTGAATTTATTGATGCTACAGCTGAAGAATGTGACTCCAAGTGTCATAAATTACCTTTTTTCATGGCTATTTTCTTTTCTATGATTATGTTTTCGGAATTATCTGGAGTTCCATGGGAACTGGTCATCCTCAGGTATTATTCAGAATTGTTATTAATTTTATTAATATGGGACAAGTTTTGGAAGATTTAGACTTTTGTAGCAAACGATTTACTTGTTTGTTTCAAACAGAAACTACTGGAGGAAAAAATTCTCAGTTTGCCAAAATTCATATAGATGTTCCACTACATATTTGAACTAATTTACTTGGATAAATTATCCTTTGCCTATGATTTAAAACTAAGTTTTCCAAGTACAGAAATATTTAGAATAATAAAGGCATAAAAATGATGACTCACTTGGCTATTAAAGTTTATTGACAACTTGCTTCTTCACAAGTCAACCTGACTATGAGAAAACACTGGTGTCACCAACAAAGGAATTTTATAATTTAAATATAATATTATTATTCTAAATTATACCAACATGTTATTTAAAATTTTTAATATGTGAAATATGTATTTATCTGTATCACAGTACCTCATTGTATCTTAAACACCTTAGTTATGAAGAACAGTTTATTTTTCCAAAGGAAACAGATAGGAATATGAATCAAAACAATAAAAAATATATCCAAAATTTATAAAATTTGAAGTAAGTGGAAGATAAAATGTAAACAAAATAATACAATGATATTGATGTTTCCTTTTTATTCATTCACTTGTGATTGACACTGAAAGTTTTAAGACCAATGAAACTTGCCTTCAAACTTTCTAGGGTTTAATTGTACAAGATAAACATAAACAAAAAAATACAGTGAATATTTAAATGTAACTTGATTAAAGCTTGAATCAGAACCAGGCAAGAAAGAGACCATTGGGCCCGGAGAGATAGCACAGTGGTGTTTGCCTTGCAAGCAGCAGATCCAGCACCAAAGGTGGTTGGTTTGAATCCCGGTGTCCCATGTGGTCCCCCGTGCCTGCCAGGAGCTATTTCTGAGCAGATAGCCAGGAGTAACCCCTGAGCACCGTCAGGTGTGGCTCAAAAACAAAAACAAAAACAAAAACAAAAAAAAAAGAAAGAAACCATTTCTATTTAAGTAAAATATGAAAGTATTACAGTATGTATAGCACTTGTGATAAGTTACAAAGCTTAATGATTTGTGGTGCTAGCATCTGGGCTCAAATTCTTTACTGGAATAGTATGGAGTGAAAACAAGAGTAAATGTGCGAATAATCTTGGCAAGGAGTTTGTTCTGACAGAAAAATTCATAAACTCTTTTATGTTGATGAAAGAGACATGACATTTAAGTTTGGTAAGGACCTGGCCAAATTAGGGCTTTCTTTGCCATGTTTTCTGTAGAGTAGGAGACTATCAAAAAATAGTCAATCCCTGGGGACTAGAGAGACAGCATGGAAGTAGGGCATTTGCCTTGCATACAGAAGACAGACAGTGGTTCAAATCCTCGCATCCCCCGTGCCTGCCAGGAGTAATTTCTGAGTATAAAGCCAGAAGTAACCCTTGAGTGCTGCCAGGTGAGACTCAAAAATCAAAATCCCAAAAAAAAAAGTCAACCTCAGGGCCAGAGCGATAGCACAATGTTAGGGCATTTCCCTTACACACAGTTGACCTGGGACAGACCTGGATTCAATTCCCAGCATTCCATATGGTCCCCTAAAACTACCAGGAGTGATTTCTGAATGCAGAGCCAGGAGTAACCTTTGAGCCTAGCGGGTGTGGCCCCAAAAATAAACAAATAGACAAAAAATAGTCAACCTCAAAAGTAACAATGGTCAAACATATATTTTAAGTAAAGCACTTTGAGGATTGTATATAATATAAAAAAGAAAATTCTTTAGAACTACTTCAAAATTTTATAGTGGTATCCAAAGTAGAAAAAACAGAGTTGAGAAATATTTTATTTGGCTAGAAGAGCAAGGTGTTGTCTGATATCCATGGCATGAAATAAGTATACATATTTTTGTCAGTGAAACAGAAGGAAATAATAATGAAGTTTCCATTCACATTTCTGGGGGAATAGTTAAGTGAAAAGTACCTTCAAACACAGTTTAAATTCAGGACATTATTAAAGGTGACCAAAAAGTCATATATAGCTATTGTCCAAATTAAAGCAAATTTGAAAGCTAATTTGTAGATTTATAAAGACATTAAGAATAATTACATGAAGATCTCAGTTTTGACATATATGAGAAGAAAGTAGCTCAAAGAGGAAAGTTCTGAGAAGAGAATGTAGTAGATAAATAGATAAATTAAGACAAATTTTTCTGTAAAGAATGAAAGACTTGTGGGAACATCCAGGTTCAGACATTGAAAATTTCAGGAACTATGAGAAAAACAAACTTATAAATAAATGCATAAAACTGAGCTTAAATGTTCCAGAGTGATAGTACAGCAACTAGGGCACTTGCCTAGCACATAGCAAGGTATAATAAACAGTACCCCAAAAAGCCCCTTGAGCCAGACAGGAGTGATTTTTTAGTGCAAACTAAGAGTAATCACTATTTCTGCTGGGTCCCAAACCAAAAACAAACAAAAATATTTGCATAATATTAATTATTAATATCTGTAGATTCAGTATCTATGCATTATCATGATTTACAAAGGATGTTTTTAAAATTCTTCTCTAAACCTCATGTCTTTCTTTGTGTTGTAATTCTATAAAAATGCTCTTGTTTTCAAATCTTGTATCAGACTTAACATTTACTGTTAGTCTTATTATTAAATATACATCATGAATTATCAAATGTTAGTTTTACTGTGAAATTCATGTTTTCCATTAAAATTTAAATATGCCTATTATCTTGGACTATATGTGCTTTAGAAAATCACTGAAATCATTCATCGTTTCATCTTTTATATATTCATTAGAGATTTATAATCCAATTAAAGATAGATAGCTACATCTTAAAAGCAAATTTTATATAATGCTCAGCTGTTTATATGTTCAGAGAGCACCAAAAATAGTATTCAAAGAAGAAAAGTACATATTCTAAATGAAGCAGAACGCTACGCCACAATTAGGTATATGATCAATCACTTCACACATATCAAAAATGCGTATTAAAACATGCATTTTAGGGGCTAAGAATATGATACAAGTGCTAAAGTTATGCCTGGCACATTTTGAGGTTCTGAGCTTGATACTCAGCACTGCAAGTTGTAGTACAAGTAGGACCCAAACAAGCTTGCCTAGCTCCTTTGGCACCTTTGACCTGTACTGGTAGGCTGAGAGCCGACAGAGGCACAGGCTAAGCTGGAAAAGAGCCCTTTTCAAAATACAGAAATAAAATAAAACATGAACTTTTCTTTAATAAATATTTTAATTTAAAATATATTATTATTATTATTTTATTTATTTATTTATTTATTTATTTATTTTTGGTTTTTGGGCCACACTGGGCGGTGCTCAGGGGTTACTCCTGGCTGTCTGCTCAGAAATAACTCCTGGCAGGCACAGGGGACCATATGGGACACCGGGATTCGAACCAACCACCTTTGGTCCTGGATCAGCTGCTTGCAAGGCAAATGCCTCTGTGCTATCTCTCCGGGCCCCATATTATTATTATTTAAATTTAGGCACCATACCCAGTAGTACTCAGGACTTACTCCTGAGTCTGCACTTAAGGATCACTCCTAGCAGGTTCAGGGGGCCATATGGGGTGGTAGAGATTAAACCCCAATTATCTGTGTGCAAGGCAAATACACTATCCATCCACTGTATAATTCATATGCTCATTTTTTATTTTAAAATTTCATCATGCTATATGGAATAGTTTAAAATATTACTTAACATACATATATATATGCTGTTTTAAGATGAGATATATATATATCTCATCTTAAAACAGCAGTAACAACCACAAAGGAAAGCAAACTACAAAACCAAAAATGTGGGCATATTATAAGGGATCCTGAGCATATTAGAAATATCTCATCTATTAATAGTCAAGGCCCAGGTAGAAGCAAGTTGAGGATAGAGAGAGTGACTGAAACTGCTTTACCCAGGAACTCAATCAAGTAGATATAAACAGGGAGGGAGGAGCATGAGAAGAAAAATGGAGACTACCTACGTCAACTTTCCAAGGCAGAGAAAGCCAGATTTAAAACAAAACCGAGTGTCTAAAAAATAAAATTCTATTAAAATTTTTAAAAAAGGAAAAATAATAATGGACTGTATTAGTAGGAAAAGAAGAAATTTGAACAATAAACCAGTAAATGAAGAAAAAGATAGTGGAAAGCTAGTATCTGCTTATTTTTAAGAGAAGATGAAAAAAGAGGGGAAAAGGAGGAAGTTGGAGAAAAGAGAATAACGAAGGAAAAGAAAGACAACACAGAAAATGTTGTACATAAGTATTTTCTCCTGATGAAGAACAGGTATTTTAAGGATAGTTGGCAAGGGTCAGACAGAGAGAAACAGGAATTATATATTTTTGTTTGTTTGTTTGTTTGTTTGTTTGTTTTTCGGTTTTTGGGTCACACCCAACAGCACTCAGGGGTCACTCCTGGTTCCACGCTCAGAAATCGTTCCTGGCAGGCTCTGGACCATATGGAATGCTGAGATTCGAACCACCATTCTTCTGCATGAAAGGCAAACACCTTACCTCCATGTTATCTCTCCGGCCCCAGGAATTATAGTTTTATAGAATTTTTTTTTAGATTCCACCATATTGATTTCTACCAACTATCTAAAGAGTCTTTGTCTAAGTGGTGAACAGGGGGAAAAAAAATCAATTTTTGAACTACAAAAATCTTAACTAAGAATGATATATTGATATTATATACTATTTGATTACAGGACTGCACCTGAAAAAAATTGTTTGCTAGCATTTGGTTTGAGTGCAGTGATAACGAAGCTATTTGGTAAGAATTTCAGCAAACATTGTTTTTTATTAAATTGTTCTACTCTTTGATATATATATATATATATATATATATATATCTATGTGTACATTTCAAATATCAAAAAAATAAATGAAATATCAAATAAAATAAGAATGGTAAACTGACACAAAAATAAATTGATAAATGAGTTTCAGAATTTAGAAAATAATATCTTATATAAAAATATATAAAATTTAGGGGCCAGAGTGATAGCACAGCAATAGGGCATTTGCCTTGCACAAGGCTGACCTAGGACAGACCTGGGTTCGATTCCCGGGGTCCCATATGATCCCCCAAGCCAGGAGCAATTTCTGAGTGCATAGCCAGGAGTAACTCCTGAGCATTACTGGGTGTGATCCTCCCAAAAAATAAATCTAAAAAACTATCTAAAATATAATGTCAAACACTTCCAACATGTTGCATGAAATAAACTATTATTTTCCACTAGAAAGAACAGTTTATATGATGAGAAATAATTTTTTTTGTTTTGTTTTATGGCCACACCCAGCGGTGCTCATGGGTTACTCCTGGCTGTCTGCTCAAAAATAGCTCCTGGCAGGCACGGGGGGACCATATGGGACACCGGGATTCGAACCAACCACCTTTGGTCCTGGATTGGCTGCTTGCAAGGCAAATGCCGCTGTGCTATCTCTCCGGGCCCGAGAAATAAATTCTTATCAAATTATTTGATAAACTGATACAAAACACTTTCTAACTTGTTGATTACATGCTTGGAAATTACCTAGACAATTATTTTTAAATATTTCATCAACAACTTTCAATCTGATATTTTTAAGGATTTATAGGCAAATCACAGATTAGTTTTGTATAATGTAGGGTAATTTTTATTTCAGAATTTCTTAGAATGGTAACAATTAGCTGTTATATCTACATATTAGCATATTAGGAACCCTATTCAAGGAAACTGATTCAAAATAAAGAAACAAGATTGGTGAGAAGCGAAGAGATAGTGTAGTAGTTCAGACACTTGTCTTGCATATGGCCACTTTGTGTTCAATGCCTGGCATTACATATGGCCCCCTAAGCACAATCAGGCATAATCTTTAAGCACAGAACCAGAAAAATACATTTTGCACCATACAGGGTGGACCAAACACTAAAAGAAGAAAAGCAACAAGCTAGAACTGGATTAAAGTTTGAAAGACTAATTATATATTGAATAAAGATACTGGAAAATCTGAAGGTAGATATCATGGTGATGAGAGAAATCATTCAATAGGCAGATCAATATGTGGGGTTAAAATTAGCTTAAAATGAGAACATTCTATATCAGACACTAAAATAAATTTTTTACTTTAATTTTGTATTTAAAGCATTGTGATTTACAGTTATTCATAATTGTGTTTTAGACATACAATGTTTCAGTATCACCAGTATCAACTTCACTCCATCAATGATCCCAGAGTCCATCCCTTACCCCACCGTCCCAGGCCCAGCCTGCCATCATAACAAAAACTTTGAGGGGCATTCGCTATACCCCAAGTTAGTACTGGCTCTGCAGTCAGAAACTACTACCAGGCTTGCGGGACCATATGGGAAGTTGGGGATTGAACCCAGATAGGTAGTGTGCAAGGCAAATGCTTACCCACTGTGCTATCACTCTGGTCTCAACAAAAATATTTTAAAGCTTAATTGTTAAAGTTTCGGTCTCCTGATTTCAGTGTTGTAGACTGTGATTTTGATATATAGTTCTGTACTTTCCTATGTATAGTTCTGTATTTTCCAATGTAGCAATATTGAAGATCCTAGTATATTGAGTGAGAATGCATTGTTAGAAGGGTCACTTCAGATAGCATACAAGTGTTTCTCAGGAAATAGGAACAGTCTGAATTTGGGAAAGTTACAAATATTCTAAAGGCTGAATAATTTTAGATATTTTTTCTCTGAGTAAATAATAACTTGATAGACGATATGTATACATTGCACCACATTTTTAGTGACTGAAAATTTCAATATGAAATGCTATGAAAGTGGTTCACAAAAATGAGTAATTCATATTAATGGAAATTATGGAATTTTTTTGTTTACTAATTTCTGTTTGAGGGTCACATCCATTGATCCTCAGGACTTGGTCCTAGCTCTATTCAGGAATCACTCCCAGCAAGTTCGGAGGATCACATGGGCTTCCAATGATCAAACCTGGGTTGGCCAAGTACAAGGGAAACACTCTACCCATTGTGCTCCACTCCCTTAGTCTTTCAGTTTTAAATGCTTTCTCCCAATATTTTGATAAAAATTATTATGGGACTTGGACTATTCTTTGACACAATAAAGAACATATGCCAAATGCAAGAGATCTTGTATCTTACTGATCTCAAACTTCCAATGATATATAAAGTATTCATATGATGTTGACTGAAATTTTAGTAACCTGCCTGCTGGACTATTAAAAAAATAAATTTTGATATCGGGGGGGGGGGGGAATGGGTGGAAATATGTCAGCAGCTGTACCGGCTGCTACAGCAGCAGGGCTGGAGAACCTGGTGATGCAGAGACCAGCTTGGTTCCTTAAATCCCTGAGAAGCACCTGAAATTCCAGAGCCCAGCGACTGGGCAACCGTCTCCAGTATAGAAAACACCAACCATCACTGGATTGAATAATCAAGCTCCTAGGGATATTGCTAGAGAAAATCGTGGCAGTGGTGAAACAGTGAGTGGCACTCTAATAGTGTCCTAACTTTGTCATGGAAGACTAGAGCTCTAGAGAGCCAGGCAGGCCCATCGCCAGGCCAAACTCAAGGGACCCGGACTTTAGAAAGTGCAGTTGAGGGACGGGTAAGCAGGAAAGGAAACTAGAGCTTTGGAGAGAACTGTGGGTCCAACTCCACAGCCAAGCTGTGTAGGATGTGGACATTAGAATCCCGCAGAGTCATTGAGGGAGCACAGCTAAGCAAGCAAGTAGGGCCTTGTGATCTGACAGCTGTGAGAGGGCTACCGACAGACAGCTAGCCAGCCTTAGTAGTGAGGCCTGGGAGCTGGTCTTTTTGTGGGCATCTTTCATCCAACCCAGTCCTATTTCCGGGGCACCTAAGGTAAGGGCCTTAGTCCCAGCCAGCATTTTCAATTAACATTCCTGAACCTCAACAAAAATTTGGCCTTGAGACAGGCAAGAGCAGAGAGCAGCAAGTTGTGGTGATGGGCAGCTTTTGGAATCAAAAGGGTTAAAGTGCCTAGAAATGAGTATGGCTGCTCCACATCGCTGTATGGCCTCACATTTCTTCTAGTCAAAGAGCCTCACCACAAAAGATAATAAATAATAAATAAATAAACAACCCGCAAAACACTATCAAACTGCAAAGTCACAACAGGAAGGCAGCATAGAACCCCATCACACCTAGTGAATGAAAATGGCAGTTATGAGAACCCAACTAACGTCAGCCATCTATATACCCTCTCTGATAAGGACTTTAGAGAGGAAATGTGGAAGATGTTCAAAGAACTCAAAAGAAACCATAGATAAGACAGCCAATATGATTCAAAAGAATATGAGAGTAGAAATGAGAAAACTAAACACAAATATGACAGAAATGAAAAACTTGGTAAGCAAAGTAAAAAATTCACTGGGAGATTTTTACCAACAGAGTAACAGCTGCTAAGGACAGGATTAGTGAGCTGGAAAATGAGCTGCATAACATCTCCATACAACAGGAGAAGTTGGAAGAGCCTTAAAATAAGTGAACAGAAGATAGAAAAATCCTCAAAGTAAATGAACAGAACAGACAGACGTCAATAAGGCTTTGGGATAAAGTCAACAAAAATAATAAGAATCACAGGGGTCCCCGAGAGACAGGAAGAAAACCCCCATGAAGAAGCAACAGTCAAAGAAATTATTGCTGAGAAGTGCCTTGAGATGAAGAATGTATGCACCCACATTCTGGATGCCCAGATTACCAGCTAAAAGACCCAAATAAAAGCACCCCAAGGCACATCCTAGCCATAATGATGCAAACCACAAATACAGATAAAATACTGAAGGCAGAAGATCAAAAAGGGAAATAGCATACAAAATAGCATCTTTAAGATTCTTGGCACTTTTTCACAAGCTTCCTCTAGGCTTGAAGACAGTGGTAAGATATAGTGAAAAAAAGTAATGAAATGAATTCAGTTAAATGAATGCCTCACCACAAATAATTTACACAGATACTCTTTCTCAGGTGTGGAGAAAGGATATAAAACTTCACGGATTAAAAAAAATGCCTAGAAACTTTACAGACTCAAAGTCAATCTTAAAAAAGAACTAATGGGTCTACTTTAAGATAACACAAATCATATAAACACACCAAACATTTAAAAAAAAAAAGCACAAATCCCATGACAATCATGTCTCAATGTCAAAGTACTAAATGCACTAATTAAAAGACATAGAGTAGGATGGACTGTGGTTCGATTTCCCAGCGTCCCAAGCCCGGGGCAATTTCTGAGTGCTTAGCCAGAAGTAACCCCTGAGCGTCAAAAGGGTGTGGCCCAAAAACAAAAAACAAACAAACAAAACAAAACAAAACAAAAAGATGTAGAGTGGCAAAGTATATCAGAAAAAAAGAAAACAAGATTTTGCTGCCCACAAGAAACATATTTGATTAGTCAGAGCAAACACAGATTCAGAGTTAAAGATTGGAAATAATCCTTCAAGCAAATTAATCCTTTAAAAAGGCTGGGGTAGCCATACTAATATCAACTGACACAGACTTCAGGCTCAAAAAAGTTACAAGAGACAGAGAAGTCATATCTTAATGATCAAGGGGTATATACAATAGGAAGAAATCATACTCCTAAATATATATATGCAACCAATAAGGGGCCAGCAAGATACTTAAAACAACTGCTAATAGATTTCAAGAAAGACATCATTAGCAACAAAATAGTAACAGGAGACTTCAACACCTTCCTGTCACCTTTATTTTATTTTATTTTACTTTTGGTTTGGGTACCACACCTTGTGGCGCTCATGGGTTACTCCTGGATATGTGCTCAGAAATCACTACTGGCAGGTTCAGGGGACCATATGAATGTCGGTGATCAAAACTAGGTCAGCCAGTGTAAGGCAAATGCTCTACCTGCAGTGCTATCACTCCATTACCTCCCTGTCACCTCTTGATAGATCATCCAGGCTAAAACTCAACAAGGATATACTATTTTTGAAGAAAGAAATGGAAAAGAGTGGTTCAGCTTATATGTGTGTAAATAGATCTATATATTTTTTTCAATCCCCAAAAGTTGACTACACTTTCTTCTCCAATGCTCATGAGATGTTCTCCAAGGAAGACCACATTCTGGGCCATTAAACATACCTTCAAAATCAAGAGGATAGAAATAGTATCAACTATCTTTCCAAATAAGATGCACACAGAATAGAAGTTGATTGTAAACAGCAAAACAGAAATAACTTCAATATCTGAAAATTAAACAGCACACTGCTGAACAACGGTGGATCAGAGATTAAATTAAAAAGGAAACCAAAAGATTCTTGGAAACAAATAAGAATGAATGCAAGAATTATCAAAATTTGTGTGATGCAGCAAAAGTGGTATCAAGAATAAAATTTTTAGCTTTCAACCATTCATCAGGAAAAAAAAATCAAAGGCCTAGTTATATAATTTAATGGCACAGCTTAAATAATCAGAAAGGTGACAGCAAAATAAGTTGAAAGTAGGTAGGCTAAAAGAAGTGATAGGACTTACAGCAGAAATTAATAAATTTGACATCCAAAAAACAATCCAAAAGATCAATAAACACAAGTTATTTGAAAAAATAAATCTGATGGCCAGAGAGATAGCATGGAGGTAAGGTGTTTGCCTTTCATGCAGAAGGACGGTGGTTCGAATCCCGGCATCCCATATGGTCCCCATGCCTGCAGGGGCGATTTCTGAGCATAATGCCAGGGGTAACCCCTGAGCGCTGCAGGGTGTGACCCCAAAACCAAAGAAAAAAAAGAAAAAATATATATGATGGATAAAACTTTAGCAAGAGTCAGAATGAAAGGGAGAGAAAAAAATTAAGGCAGAATAATACATGAAAAGGGAGATGCCACTAAAGATATTACAGAAATTCAAAGGGTAGTCAAAGATTACTTTCAGACTCTTTATGCCACAAGACAAGAGAACCTGAAAGAAATGGAATAAATGTTTAGACTACAATAATCTTCCAAGGTTGAACCAAGATGATCTGCAATACCCAAACTGAGCTATCAAGATTGAGAAAATTGAAATGGTAGGTAAAAGACTTCCTGGAAATAAAAGCTCAGGCCCAGATGAATTCATTAGCAAATTCTTTGAAACTTTTAAAGAAGATGCAATACCATTACTTTTCAAGCTCTTTAAAGAAATTGAAGAAAAAGAAACACTCCCAAATAGTTTCTATGATGCTAACGTCACCCTCATACCAAAAGTAGTTAGGGACATCACAAAAGGAGAGAGAATTATAGGTCTATCCTTAATAAACATGAATGCAAATATCCTCAACAAAATACTAGCAAAGAGAATCCAACAACTCAAGAAGGTTATACACCATGACCAATTAGCATTTCACAAGATCCAGCACCTATTTATGATTAAAAACTCCCAACAAGTGCTCGCTTCGGCAGCACATATACTAAAATTGGAACGATACAGAAAAGATTAGCATGGCCCCTGTGCGAGGATGACATGCAAATTCGTGAAGCATTCCATATTTTAAAAATAAATAAATAAAAAAACAACTCTCAACAAGATGGGGATTGAATGAATTTTCCTCAATATTCTCAAAGCCTAAATTTACCACAAACCATTATAAGTATTGTACTAAATGGGGAAAAAACTAAAATTCTTTCCTCTAAGACTTGGCACTAGGCAAGGTTTCTTCCTCTCACCACTTCTATTCAATATAGTACTGAATGTACTTGCCATCTCAATTAGAAAAGAAAAGGATGTCATGGGAATTCACATGAAAGCTCATCACATAGAGTGATGAGTGCAGTTGGAGACTTGACTACACTGAAAACTATCATAACAATGTGAATGAATGAGGGAAGTAGAAAGCCTGTCTCGAGTACAGGTGTGGAGGAGGGAGATTGGGAAATTGGTGGTGGGAATGTTGCACTGGTGAAGGGGGGTGTTCTTTACATGACTGTAATCATACAACTATAATCATATTTGTAATTATGGTGTTTAAATAAAGATAAATTATAAAAAAAGAAAAAGAAGTGATGCACTTACTGTTTGCAGATGACAAGATACTGTATCTAGAAAATCCTAAAAAGTCTATAAGAAAAGCTTCTAGAAAAAAATAGACATGTATAGTTAAAGTATCTGGCTACACAATATGCAAAAAATTCAAGATTTTCTATATACAAAGAGTAAAGAGGAGAAAATATATTAAAAATAATCCCATTCACAATTTTGCCTCAGAAAATTAAGCACCTTGGAGTAATTTTTTTTTTTTTTTTTTTAGTTTTTGGGTCACATCTAGCGGTCCTCAGAGGTTACTCCTGGCTCTGTGTTCAGAATCGCCCCTGGCAGACTTGGGGTACCATATGGATGCCAGGAATCAAACCACTGTGACAAAGTTCTGGGTTGGCCAAGTGCAAGGCAAATGCCCTATCATTGTGCTATCTCTTCAGCCCCAAGTAATTTGTTATATTTGATTAATATAGAGATTATTATTTCTTTTTTTTTTTGATTTTTGGGCCACACCCGGTAACGCGCAGGGGTTACTCCTGGCTATGTGCTCAGAAGTTGCTCCTGACTTGGGGGACCATATGGGACACCGGGGGATCGAACCGCGGTCCGTCCAAGGCTAGCGCAGGCAAGGCAGGCACCTTACCTTTAGCGCCACGGCCCGGCCCCGAGATTATTTCAAGTGTAATGAATTAGAGGGAGAGAGAGACATAGAATAATATCACTCGGGCCCGGAAAGATAGCACAGCGGCGTTTGCCTTGCAAGCAGCCGATCCAGGACCAAAGGTGGTTGGTTCGAATCCCGGTGTCCCATATGGTCCCCCGTGCCTGCCAGGAGCCATTTCTGAGCAGACAGCCAGGAGTGACCCCTGAGCACTGCCGGGTGTGACCCAAAAACCAAAAAAAAAAAAATAATATCATTCATTTGTGGGATATGAGTAGAAACAAAAAGAATATGGTAATAATATCCAGAAACAATGGAGATATGGATCAGAAGGACCAGTATATGGTAGGAAGCTTGCCATAAATAATGGAGCAGTGCAGTTAGGGCAGAGAAGGGACCACTATGACAATGATAGTTGGAACTGATCACTTTGGACTAAAACAGATTGCTAAGAGGATATCCATGATACATACCCTTCATTAAAAAATAGTGCAAACATCTGTATCATAAAGTGGGGAGAATAAGAGAGAGAAAGAGAGAGAGAAGTAAAATATATACCGAGAGCCAGGCAGAAAGAAGGGGGGAGGGGGGAGGAAAACTGGGGAAATTGCCGGAGTGAAACGTGCACTGGTGAATGGTGCTATTGTATGTTTGAAACTCAGTCATAAACAATTTTATAACCATGGTGCTTAAATAAAGAAAAAATTACATTTAAATTTAAATTGTATTATAGAATTGTTGAAGTACCCATTAAATAACAATAAACACAACATTTTTTATTTATTTATTTTTGGGGTTTGGATCACACCCAGCAATGCTCAGCGGTCACTCCTGGCTCCAGGCTCAGAAATCGCTCCTGCAGGCTCGGGGGACCATACGGGATGCCAAGATTCGAACCACCGACCTTCTGCATGCAAGGCAAATGCTTTACCTCCATGTTATCTCTCCAGCCTCACACAACATATTTTTATTAGGTTTTTAGGCCACTCCTGATAATGCCCAAGACAGATAATCCTGTCTCTGTGCACAGTGATCACTCCAGGTATTAACATGGATGAGCTGCATGCAAAGCAAGCCTAATACCCCCTGCATTATCTCTCCAACCCCAGTACAACATTCTTTAAAGATAATTCTAGGGTTAGAGAGATAGAGAGAGAGAGAGAGAGAGAGAGAGAGAGAGAGAGAGAGAGAGAGAGAGAGAGAGAGAGAGAGAGAGAGAGAGAGAGAGAGAGAGAGGTATAGTATAGGTGTTAAAGCAATCTCCTTACATGCAGCTGATTCTGGTTTCTATCAGTACCACAAGTGGTTCTCTGAGCACCTTCAGAAGTGATTACTGAGAAAACAGCCAAAAGTATTGCTGGGTGTGGCTCAAACTCCCATATTAAAAGAAAATGAGATTCAACTTAATTTTATTCTTACAAAGATAAGAATTTTACAATAACGTTCAGTCATGTCCAGTCATTGTAATCCTATATAAAAGTAAATCCTTAGATCAGTTTCATATAATCTTCAATAAGTTTCTTAGGTAAGCTTCATTTATTAGTCATAATGATTAAAATGTACATGTGGAGCCGGAGAGATAGCATGGAGGTAAGGCGTTTGCCTTTCATGCAGAAGGTCATTGGTTCGAATCCTGGCATCCCATATGGTCCCCTGAGCCTGCCAGGAGTGATTTCTGAGCGTGGAGCCAGGAGTAACCCCTGAGCGCTGCCAGGTGTGACCCCCCCCCAAAAAACCCAAAAAATAATAATAAATAAATAAAAATAAATAAAAAATGTACATGTATAAATGTAATTTTAGGAGAAAAATAATTTTTCAATCTATGTTTACATGGTTAATTTAGGATCACTACTTTCACTTAACAGGGACTATACCAGGACCAATACTTATTAAATCAATAGCAGAATTCTCTTGCATTTTTCGCAATATTGATAACTCCGAAACTCTAGGAAATTGTTGGATGTTTAACACAACAACTATGGCCAATCAGTTGCTAATACTAAGTAAGTAATATCTATGAAAGAAATAGAGAAAAGTAAATTTTTTAATTTTATGGTTGTTTATAATAAAGTGCAATAAAATAAATGATTAACAACAGACATTTAGTGATGAAATAAGCATGTTTAGGCAATATTTTGAGACTTATGTATTATAACATTTATGTAAGCATATGAATCAAAAGTTTATCTTATTTGTGAATAAAAAATTCAAGAATGGATAATTTGAGGATCCAGAGACTGTTGAAAAGTTAGGGAACATTCAGGCCTTGCACACATTCAACCTGGCTTTTATTCCAGGCATTACATTCATTGTCCTCGTGACCTGGTATATCTTTAGCAACACCCTCTAGCACCACAGGTATGACCCCAGAGACATCCCCCTCCCAAACTGCCAGTGTGGTCCAGATATACCCAGAACTAAAGAAGCCCAGAAACATTATTCCTTGGCTCTTGCATTAAATTTCTGGTCAAGAATTGACAGTGTGGGGGTTGACGTGATGGCACAACGGTAGGGAATTTGCCTTGCACGTGGCTTACCCGGGATGGACCTGGCTTCGATCCCCAGCATCCCATATGGTCCCCCAAGCCAGGAGCAATTTCTGAGCACATAGAGTAACCCTTGAACATCACCAGGTGTGGCCCAAAAGCCAAAAACAAACAAACAAAAAGAATTCACAGTGTGTCTTTCTGCACTACCTTATGAAGCCTCTCCCAGAAAATAATAAAGAATTCTTACAATTAACAGAATTTTGATTTAGGAAAAAAATTGTGCGCAATCACACACACACACACACACACACACACACACTGCTTGACTTTTTAGTTAAATTGTCCTATCTTATTTTAACATTTATTGCTTTATTTATTTAAATATCAAGATTTACAAAGTTGTTCCTAATTCAGCTGTTTTGTGCATTCAACATTTTAATACCACCTCTACCACCAGTGTGCCCTTCCCTCCATCAGTGGCTTTAGTTTCTCACCTACCAGTCCAGTTTGTCACTTTATCAAGCACAAAAAGCTTTATTTCATATTATTTGTTAGAACAAATGATAAATGGAATTATCAGAAAATTAGTCAATGAAAGTCAATTTGTGATAATTGTTATATTTCCATGTAGTATTACTAAAGTCATTATCTGAAGATTTACTCAGCTAGTTGGTGCTGATTACGTCTTCTCTTACTGTTTTCACTTATTGAGCTTGTGGGCGTCTAAGCAACTTTCCCTGAGCACTGTTATTTGTGTACCCAACACAAAACATCAAAAGAAAAAAAGTTCTATTATGTTTCACGATTCTAATCATCAGAAAAAGTAACTAAGAAATAAAAAATTTAGCCATAATGTAAAATATAGTGAAAGGACAAAAAATAATAGCTATTATAAGATTATAAAGCATCTATAATTCAATAATAAGCAATAAATAGATATATTAATAGCAAAGTAGACAGATAAACATAGAGAGGTCTCTATAAAAAAAGAAAATCAAGTAACATATGAACAATGAAATAGATATAGTATAGCACCAGCAGTGAGATATTATATAACAACAATACAGGGATAAACTATACAAACACAAACATAATGCTGACAGTAAGAAACCAAATGCAAAGACTGAAATGATTCCAAATGCATAAAGTTGACTTCCCATAAACAAAGCAGAGTAATTCTTTTGAGTTGGTGATTTTGATAATGAAAAAACTTGAATGCTCTCCTGGGGTGCTAACAATGATTTTAGTAATCAAAATGCTGGTCACACAGTTTCTAACGTGTTAAAAAAGGAAAGGCTCAAGCAGTATTTGTTTTAAAAATTAAGGTTGAGGCTCCAAGATGGCCATATAAAAAAGGAACTCTAGGAACAGTCTCCCACAGCCAATCCTTTCTAGAGGAAAACATTAAGTACAGAAGGCAACTGGAATGCTAACCTGAAAATCCACTGAGTTTGGGCATTCATTCATCCATGGCAGAAGGCTGATGAGAGAGTGAGTATAGGGAAATGATCGAAAGGGAAGTGGAGGCAACTGCAAAAACACTGGAGAGAAAAGCAGCCCGGTGGAGGAGCAGTAAGTGACTGAGGCAGAGATATGGAAGGGGTGAAAGACCTGTGGTGAAATGGTGAAATGGTGAAATGGGTCAATCAAAATGATATCCTGGACTGAATGATAGGTTTCTCGGGCAGCACTGCCTAGACAGGGTTCTCTGGGACACATCAGGGTAGGGATCCTGTGGTGGGGAACAGCCACCATTCCAAAGAGGTAAGCCCCATCTATTAGATCACCTTCAAAGCAAAACTCTAGCAGACTGACAAGATGGTTAGCCAGACTTGCCCTACCCAGCCACTGTATCTTCCCAAAGCATTGGAAGCCAATTAAATAGATCGGAGCTCACACTTAGAACCACAACTGAAGAAACGTCTACCAAGCTACTGTGAAAGAGTGCCAATATTTGTCCATCATATCTTCCAAATACGGGCTGACGTTTGTCACATTATTGATCTGAAGTACACTCTCAAGACTGAACAAATTTGGATCCAGCTATCCTTAGCCTCTCACCAGCTCAATGGACATATTCGACTTCTAGAAAATCATACATGAGACAACCTACTACAACTTTCAAACCGATACATACCTACTACAATAGTAGGAACTGTGCCCTTCTGGTCATCTTTCAGAATTGTTTAATACAGATATAAGGAGATATAAGATTGAGTCCATCTTGTTTCAAATCTTACTCTGATTTTCTGTCACAGGCCTATCCAAAAGTAGCCAAATTGACCTGAACTTTGTCTCTATAGCTTTAGTCAGTACTGGCAAAAAATATTTCCTCCCTTATAGAATACAAAGTCAATTGAACACTGTGACTGAGCACTCAGGACCATTAGCTTTGGTTGCTGCTTAGACCACGTGACTGTGACAAAGTATCACATGTTAGACTCTAGAAACCAATAAGCTTGATGACATACCATCATATCAGTGACAGAGAGAAGACTTTTGGCAAGATCAAACACTCGTTCGTGATAAAAATTTCTCTGAAAAACTTGGAATAGAAGTAACATATCCCAAGATAACCATGATAATCAATAATAAACTCACAGCCCATATAAATACTCAAAGGTGAAAAATGAAAAGCCTTTTCCCTGAGATCAAGCTAAGGCAAGATTGTCAACTATGATAGTCCTTAGCACAACAATCAAATAGAAAAAAGTTATCAAAGGGATTCAAATTAGAAACAAAGAAATCAGACAATCACTATTTGAAGTGATGCTGTACAATGAAAATTCTAAAGATGTCATTTTAAAAAGTTAGAAGGAGCTGGAAAGATAGCATAGTAGGTAGAGTGTTTGCCTTGCACACTGCCAATCTGAGTTCAGTTGCCAGCATCCCATATGGTCTTCCAAGCCTGTCAGGAGTGATTTCTAAACTCAAAACCAATAGTAACCCTGAGTGCAGCTGGGTGTGGCCCCAAAACAAACAAACATAAAACTGTTGGGACATTGGTAGTAGGAATGTTGCACTGGTGAAGGGGGGTGTTCTTTACATGACTGAAACCCAACTCCAATCATATTTGTAAGCAAGGTGTTTAAATACAGATATCAATAAAAATAAAAATAAAAGAAGTAATAAACTGATACAGTAAGGTAGCAGGCTACAAAATGAATGCACAAAATACCATGACATTTCTGTACACAAACAATGAGTTGGAAGGAAAAGAAATCAAAGACTATACCTTTAAAAATAATGCCTAAAAATATCAAATACTTAGGAACCAACTTATAAAAAAAACTTATAAAAAATTAGGGAGGGGAATAAGTTATACATTTATTATAAATTATAAATCACTGCTAAGAGAAATAAGCGACGATATTTGACAGATATTTACTGGTTTATAAACTGGAAGAAACAACATTGTCAAAATGACTGTCAAACCCAAAATACTTTATTGATGTAATGCAATGCCCATTAAATTCCAGTGATGGTTGGCTTTCTTACATTCTCAGTACCTTAAAATTAGTGCATGTTATAAAATAATGACTCATCTTGCATTTTACTTGATTTGTATGTCTAATAAATCTAAATGAGTTTGTTAAAATTTGGCAAAATTCCTTTAAGCAAGTTGACATGTTTATGGCATTAATCGCAGTCTAACACTGAGAAATTGATATCTATAAAGATGAAGTATATTTATTTTTTAAATCACATATTTTCTATTATGATTTTGTTCTAAATAAATGGATGTATGTAATGGTTATATTTTGTTTTAATTCAGCTTCTTTTTGCAAAAGTTTGTCAATTGTCTTCAGTTTAGTTTCAAGTTATTGGTACAATCGTTTACCAAAGGAAAACATTGACCGTTCATCGATATTTAAAAAGCACTCAAAACTAAAGAGGAAACACAAGTGATTGGGTAATTATCATGTAAGAATTAAACATTACCAACAAATTGACAAATGATCAGTAAAATTTATAATTATAAAATAGCTATAATAAAGTTTAATGGTAGCAAATATATGATTGCATATTATTATTGCATATTATTCGGTTTTAGGTAAAAATATAATAATTTAGCTTCTGTGCATTGAACTTTATAAGATATATTAACATTCTTCAGTAGAAATTAAATAATTTGAAAAAAAGAATGAAATAGAAATGAAAAAATTTTATATGCTATTTCTTACTATAGCGATAGAAATTAGCTAATTTATATTACCTAGGGTTACTGATTTCCAATAGTCTATTGTTGTTACTTTTTTGTCATAGTTATTAACTTTTTTTGATATTTTATCAAAATAAAGTTAGCCTTTTTGATTCAGCTTATATCACAAATTTGTATCTTCAATTTATTTACTAAAGAATATTTTAAGCCATTTTAATTTAATATATTTTTATCATTTGATTAGAGTGCTTTATCAGAATATTTTATGTCAATAGACCAATTAGTATTACATATAATATTTTTATTTTAATAGACATAAAACTCATTCTATTATATACCTGTCTAGGCTTTACATTAGCTTGAATTTTATTAAAGCTATATCAAATAATTTAAAACACATTTTTGTATTTTTACATTTTATTTTATGATCAATCATAAATAGTTAATGCAAAAATTAATTTTGAATGTCAAAAATGTGCCAATATTCATGGAATTCTTTTTCTTAAGCCTAATGGTCTTTTCTGTTTTCATTTTTGTGGGGTTTTTTTTTTTCTGCTTTTTTTTTTTTAAGCTTAACGGTCTTTAAGAATTTAAACTTGGAGTGAGTGAGAAATGGCTGCATGTGGGGGTTTCCAGGCAGAGTGCTGATTGCTCTACCTGCAGAGTCTCCACCGGGCTGTGCTTCTTCTGAGGAAACTGAGCACCGGAAGGGAGCCCTGTCCTACTCTTCTCTGTCTTTCCTGAACTCTGGAAGCTCTCCTCAGAGCCCTGGGAAGCGAACCCCAAAGAAACTACATTCGGGAGCTACCCAGCGAGCCAGTGAGTGAGTGAGAAATGGCTGCATGTGGGGGTTTTCAGGCAGAGTGCTGATTGCTCTACCTGCAGAGTCTCCACCCGGCTGTGCTTCTTCTGAGGAACTGAGCACCGGAAGGGAGCCCTGTCCTACCCTTCTCTGTCTTTCCTGAACTCTGGAAGCTCTCTTCAGAGCCCTGGGAAGCGAACCCCAAAGAAACTACATTTGGAAGCTACCCAGCGAGCCAGTGAGTGAGTGAGAAATGGCTGCATGTGGGGGTTTCCAGGCAGAGTGCTGATTGCTCTACCTGCAGAGTCTCCACCGGGCTGTGCTTCTTCTGAGGAACTGAGCACCAGAAGGGAGCCCTGTCCTACCCTTCTCTGTCTTTCCTGAACTCTGGAAGCTCTCCTCAGAGCCCTGGGAAGCGAACCCCAAAGAAACTACATACGGAAGCTACCCAGCGAACCAGAAACTGAGCACCTGAAGGGAGCGCTGTCCTACTCTTCTCTGTCTTTCCTGAACTCTGGAAGCTCTCCTCAGAGCCCTGGGAAGCGAACCCCAAAGAAACTACATTCGGGAGCTACCCAGCGAGCCAGTGAGTGAGTAAGAAATGGCTGGATGTGGGGGTTTCCAGGCAGAGTGCTGAATGCTCTACCTGCAGAGTCTCCACCCGGCTGTGCTTCTTCTGAGGAAACTGAGCACCGGAAGGGAGCCCTGTCCTACCCTTCTCTGTCTTTCCTGAACTCTGGAAGCTCTCCTCAGAGCCCTGGGAAGCGAACCCCAAAGAAACTACATACGGAAGCTACCCAGCGAGCCAGTGACTCTCCTCAGAGTCCTGGAAAGTGAACCCCAAAAATACAGCATTCTGAAGCTGCCCAGCGAGCGAGTGAAAACTACGCCTGACCAGTGGGGCCCGACTGTGAAAAACTGTGAGTACTGCCTGTGTGTGTCTCTCTGCTATCCTGTTGCGTGAACCTCCTGAGAGTGGGCTGAAAAGAGGCTCCAGAAGGCACTTAGCTCCACTTCGCTACGCAGCCGTGCACTCTTTCTAAAAAAAGAACACCATCACAAGAAGAAAAAGCCACACTAAGAACTGTGCTGGATCACAGAAGCAAGAATTTCTCTCCAGACTGTCTTCTCTGCTGCGTGCTTGGGCCTAAGATTTGATCCTGTGTGAAGCTTCATCCACAGAGGACTCCCCTACCTTGGAGGCAAGTCGGCCCATCCAGAAAGGGCGGAGCCAGAGAAGTGTGTTGCCTGCATCATATAACCAATGAATACCACCACAACACGTAGAAAAACCCACAATAGAAGTGTGACAGTGGGGAAACAACGCAGGCCAGCATCAGACATAGAGAATGAAGATGACAATTCTGATGACCAGTTAACGACCAACCAACTAATCAATCTCTCAGATAAGGACTTTAGAGTAGCAATATGGAATATACTCAAAGAACTCAAAGAAACCATGAATAGAATAGAACAGAACATTAATAAGAATCAAGAAAATATGAAGACAGAAATCACAAAACTCCAAACTGAAATAACATGTCAAATAACATGCCTGAAAAAATCAGTAAACGAAGTGAATGACAAAATGGATAAGCTCTGGGACAGGGTATCAGAAGCTGAGAATAGACTTGGTGCTGTGGAAGATGAGATACATAACAATTCCATACAACAGGAGAGATTGGAAAAAAAACTTAAAACAAATGAACAGACAATGGAAAAATTAGTCAAAAAATGGGAACAGATGAAAATAGAGGTCTATGATAAGATCAACAGAAACAACTTAAGAATCATTGGAGTCCCAGAGACCCAGGAAGAAAATTTCCAGGAAGAATCAACGGTCAAAAACATCATTAAAGAGAAACTCCCAGAGCTAAAGAATATATGTGATCAAATCCTGCATGCTCGAAGAGTACCAACCAAAAGAGACCCAAGAAAAACCACCCCAAGACACATCCTAGTCACAATGACAAATCCCACAGATAGAGACAGAATTCTGAAAACAGCAAGATCAAAAGGGGAAATTACATTCAAGCAAGAATCCTTGAGATTTACAGCAGACCTGTCACCAGAAACACTCAATGCCAGAAAGCAGTGGTGGGATATTGTGACAAGACTGAATGAAATGAATGCTTCACCTAGAATACTGTACCCAGCAAAACTCACTTTCCGGTTTGACGGAAGAATACATGGTTTCACAGACAAAAAACAGCTCAGAAACTTTACAGACTCAAAACCAGTCTTAAGAGAAAAACTGAAAGACCTAATCTAAGACAAGACTGACCAAAAGACACACCAAATTTCGATATAAAGATGGCATTAAATCCCAGGACAATTCTTTCTCTCAACGTCAATGGACAAAATGCACCAGTTAAGAGACACAGAGTGGCTAAATGGATCAAAAAACTTAATCCAACCTTCTGCTGCCTACAAGAAACGCACCTGAATAGTCAGAACAAATATAGACTCAAAATAAAAGGCTGGAGAAAAGTTATCCAAGCAAACAACACCCATAAAAAAGCTGGAGTGGCCATACTAATATCAGATAATGCAAACGTTATACTCAGGAAGGTTGTAAGGGACAAAGATGGATATTTTATATTAATCAAGGGGTATGTAGAGCAGGAAGAAATAACACTCCTAAACATATATGCACCAAATGAGGGGCCAGCAAAATATTTAAAACAACTGTTGACAAATCTGAAAAACAATATCAATAACAACACAATAATTTTGGGGGACCTCAACACTGCTTTGTCAACACTGGATAGGTCAACCAGACTGAAACCCAACAAGAATATACTAGACCTGAGGAGAGAAATGGAAGAAAGAGGCCTAGTGGATATATATAGGACACTCCATCCCCAGAAACATGGATACACATTCTTCTCCAATGTACATGGGACATTCTCCAGGATAGACTACATGCTGGCACATAAAACATACCTCCATAATATCAAGAGGATAGAAATTTTGCAGACTACCTTCGCTGACCACAAGGCTCTGAAATTATTTGTGAATTCCAAAGGGACTCAGTAGAAAAAATTTAACACCTGGAAGTTAAACAGCCTCATACTCAATAACCAGTGGGTCCGAGATGAAATCAAGAAGGAAATCAAAAGGTTCCTGGAAACAAATGACAATAAAGACACAAACTATCAGAACGTATGGGACACAGCAAAAGCAGTACTGAGAGGAAAATTTATAGCTTTGCAAGCACACATCAGGAAGGAAGAAGGAGCTTACCTGAGTAGCTTAATGACACAGCTAATAGAACTAGAAAGTACTCAACAAAAGGACCCAAAAATAGGAAGACAGAAGGAAATAACAAAGCTGAGAGCAGAAATCAACGAAGTGGAAACTCAAAAAACAATCCGAAAGATCAACGAAAGCAGAAGTTGGTTCTTCGAAAAAATAAACAAGATTGATAGACCACTGGCAAACCTAACAAAGAAAGAGAGAGAGAGAAACTTGATAACTCGTATTAGGAATGAAAAAGGAGAGATCACTACTGATATGACAGAGATTCAAAGGGTAATCAGAAACTACTTTGAAAAACTCTATGCCACTAAAAATGAGAACCTGGAAGAAATGGATAAATTCTTGGACTCTTATAATCTTCCATGGTTGAAAGAAGAGGATGTAGCATATCTAAACACCCCCATCACCATTGATGAAATAAAAATGGTAATCAAAAGTCTGCCCAAAATCAAAAGCCCAGGCTCAGATGGATTCACTAATGAATTCTATCAAACTTTCCAAGAGGAACTACTACCAATCCTGGCAAGACTCTTTCATAAAATTGAACAAGTGGAAACACTCCCAAATAGCTTTTATGAAGCCAACATCACCTTGATACCTAAACCAGACAGAGATGCTACGAAAAAAGAAAATTACAGACCAATATCGCTGATGAATGCAGATGCAAAGATCCTCAACAAAATCCTGGCAAATAGGATTCAATGCCTCATTAAGAAGATCATCCACTACGATCAAGTAGGTTTCATCCCAGGAATGCAAGGATGGTTTAACATCGGTAAGTCTATCAACATAATATACAACATCAACAACAAGAAAAATAAAAACCACATGATTATATCAATAGATGCAGAGAAAGCATTTGACAAGGTCCAACACCCACTCTTGATCAAAACTCTCAGCAAGATGGGAATGGAAGGAACGTTTCTCAATATAGTTAAGGCCATCTACCACAAGCCAGTGGCAAATATTATCCTCAATGGAGAAAAACTAAAAGCCTTCCCTCTAAATTCTGGCACAAGACAAGGCTGTCCTCTCTCACCACTCCTATTCAACATAGCACTGGAAGTACTTGCTATAGCGATTAGGCAAGAAAAAGATATCAAGGGAATCCAGATAGGAAAGGAAGAAGTCAAGCTCTCACTGTTTGCAGATGACATGATGCTCTACTTAGAAAACCCTAAAGACTCTACCAAAAAGCTTCTAGAAACAATAGACTCATATAGCAAGGTGGCAGGCTACAAAATTAACACAAAAAATCAATGGCCTTTCTATACACCAATAGTAATAAGGAAGAAATAGACATTAAGAAAACAACCCCATTCACAATAGTGCCACACAAACTCAAATATCTTGGAATCAACTTGACTAAAAATGTGAAAGACCTATACAAAGAAAACTATAAAACTCTGCTCCAAGAAATAAGAGAGGACACGCGGAAATGGAAACACATACCCTGCTCATGGATTGGCAGGATTAACATCATCAAAATGGCAATACTCCCCAAGGCGTTATACAGATTCAACGCTATCCCTCTAAAGATACCTATGACATTCTTCAAAGAGGTAGATCAGGCACTTTTGAAATTTGTTTGGAACAATAAACACCCTAGAATAGCTAAAGCAATCATTGGGAAAAAGAATATGGGAGGAATTACTTTCCCCAACTTTAAACTTTACTACAAAGCAATAGTTATCAAAACAGCATGGTATTGGAATAAGGACAGACCCTCAGATCAGTGGAATAGGCTTGAATACTCAGAAAATGTTCCCCAGACATACAATCACCTAATTTTTGATAAAGGAGCAGGAAATCCTAAATGGAACAAGGAAAGCCTCTTCAACAAGTGGTGTTGGCACAACTGGCTAGCCACTTGCAAAAAATTGAACTTAGACCCCCAGCTAACATCATGTACGAAGGTAATATCCAAATGGATTAAAGACCTCGATATCCGACCCCAAACCATAAGATATATAGAACAACACATAGGCAAAACTCTCCAGGACATTGAGACTTCAGGCATCTTCAAGGAGGAAACTGCACTCTCCAAGCAAGTGAAAACAGAGATTAACAGATGGGAATATATTAAGTTGAGAAGCTTCTGCACCTCAAAGGAAATAGTGCCCAGGATACAAGAGCCACCCACTGAGTGGGCGAATCTATTCACCCAATACCCATCAGACAAAGGGCTAATCTCCAAAATATACAAGGCACTGACAGAAATTTACAAGAAAAAAACACCTAATCCCATCAAAAAATGGGGAGAAGAAATGAACAGACACTTTGACAAGGAAGAAATACAAATGGCCAAAAGACACATGAAGAAATGCTCCACATCACTAATCATCAGGGAGATGCAAATCAAAACAACGATGTGATACCACCTCACACCACAGAGAATGGCACACACCACAAAGAACGAGAACAAACAGTGCTGGCGGGGATGTGGAGAGAAAGGAACCCTTATCCACTGCTGGTGGGAATGCCGTCTAGTTCAACCTTTATGGAAAGCAATATGGAGATTCCTCCAAAAATTGGAAATCGAGCTCCCATACGATCCAGCTATACCACTCCTAGGAATATACCCTAAGAGCACAAAAATACAATACAAAAATCCCTTCCTTACACCTATATTCATTGCAGCACTATTTACCATAGCAAGACTCTGGAAACAACCAAGATGCCCTTCAACAGACGAATGGCTAAAGAAACTGTGGTACATATACACAATGGAATATTATGCAGCTGTCAGGAGGGATGAAGTCATGAAATTTTCCTATACATGGATGTACACAGAATCTATTATGCTGAGTGAAATAAGTCAGAGAGAGAGAGAGAAAAACGCAGAATGGTCTCACTCATCTATGGGTTTTAAGAAAAATGAAAGACATTCTTGCAATAATAAATTTCAGACACAAAAGAGAAAAAGAGCTGGAAGTTCCAGCTCACCTCAGGAAGCTCACCACAAAGAGTGATGAGTTTAGTTAGAGAAATAACTACATTTTGAACTGTCCTAATATTGAGAATGTATGAGGGAAATGTAGAGCCTGTTTAGGGTACAGGCGGGGGTTGGGTGGGGAGGAGGGAGATTTGGGACTTGGGTGATGGGAATGTTGCACTGGTGATGGGTGGTGTTCCTTTTATGACTGAAACCCAAACACAATCATGTATGTAATCAAGGTGTTTAAATAAAAAAAAAAAAGGATTTAAACTTAAGGGACCGGAGCGTTGGCATAAGCCATAAGGCTGCCTTGTGCACACTAGCCTAGGACAGACTGGTTTGATGACCCGGCGCCCCATATGGTCCCCCAAGCCAGGAGAGCGATTTTTTAGCATATAGCCAGGTTACTACCCGAGTGTCACCAGGTGTGGCACAAAAACTGAAAAAAAAAAAATGAATTTGAACTTGAATGTGTTCCTATCAGAAGTTTTAGGTAATTAATTCATGTATCATTTTAAATCCATCCACATAGTATTGTAATTTTTTGATTACACCATCACAATATAACATAACTAAGGCTCTCCTATAATATTTTTTCAGAAGAGACAACTGAAAATATTCTTTGATAATGACATTGCTTAGTAATGTGATATTAGACATTGCTCCACTTGTGCTCATAGATGGGAGAAGGAAATTTTAAGTAGGGATTTAAATATGCATTTATGAAAATTCATAAAGTAGTGTTTATGTAAAACCCATCTTGACTCCTTGGTTCTTTTGTTTGATTCAATAGGAATGCAGAACATTTGAGGATCTAAAGTTTAAAGTAAGAGTTTTCCTTTGAAGATGCTACAAAATCTGTTAATGTGTTGGAAAGAAAAGAAAATCACACACGATTTACCCCAAATATTAGATACCTAAATATATAAATATTAAATATATATCTATTGCAAACTGTACTTTCAAATTAAAGTAGATTTCTTGGTAAAAAGCTCTAGTATTCTTCATGTGTGAGATTTTATTTATTTTTATTTGGGAGGGGGCCACACCCGGTGACTCAGGGAGTTACTCCTGGCTATGCACTCAGAAATCTCTTCTGGCATGGGGGATCATATGAGAATGTCAGGATTTGAACCATCCTCCATCCTGGATAGGCTGCATGCAAGGCAATTGCCCTACTGCTGTGCTATCGCTCCAGCCCTTGTGTGAGATTTTAAAATCTAGTGTGTTCTACAGATTTTTTACTAGGAGAGTTGAAATTTTTTTTAGTTTTACTGCATTTTTTCTAAATGTTCTACTACCTGAAAAAGTACTATTTAAAATTTTATAATTAAAAATTAAGATAACACATTTATATTAATTTTGAAGGTTCTTTCAAAAATTTTTGTGTACAATATATAGTACTTATATATTTTCAGAAAACAAACCGAAATGTATAACAAAAACGCCTTAATAATTTGGGAGGAGTGTTAAGACTTTACATGTAAATATAAGCTTCAGTTACAGCATAACATTTTTTTTTTTTTTTTTTTTTTTGGTTTTTGGGTCCACACCCGGCAGTGCTCAGGGTTATTCCTGGCTCCAGACTCAGAAATTGCTCCTGGCAGGCACGGAGGACCATATGGGATGCCGGGATTCGAACCGATGACCTCCTGCATGAAAGGCAAACACCTTACCTCCATGCTATCTCTCCGGCCCCAGCATAACATTTTTTATGTTAAAAACTGGTTTGTAAAGAATTGGTAAAAGTACAACCCAGAAGTTGTAAGTGGTTACTATTATTTTTGCAACTTTTTTTTTTTTTGGTTTTTCGGGCCACACCCGTTTGATGGTCATGGGTTACTCCCGGCTACGTGCTCAGAAATTGCCCGTCTTGGGGGGACCATACGGGATGCCAGGGGATCGAACTGTGGTCCTTTCCTTGGCTAGCACTTGCAAGGCAGACACTTTTCCTCTAGTGCCACTTCGCCGGCCCCTTATTTTTGCAACTTTTGAAACAATTAGAAACTATTAAAAAAGAGGGCAATAGGGCCCGGAAAGATAGCACAGCGGTGTTTGCCTTGCAAGCAGCAGATCCAGGACCAAAGGTGGTTGGTTCAAATCCCGGTGTCCCATATGGTTCCCCGTGCCTGCCAGGAGCTATTTCTGAGCAGACAGCCAGGAATAACCCCTGAGCACCGCCAGGTGTGGCCCAAAAACCAAAAAAAAAAAAAAAGAGGGCAATAAATGTAGTCAGTAAAAAATATATATATAAATAAAAACCTTACAGAATGTAGTTTCTTCTGAATGATTTTAGGCTTTTAGGACTGTGTTTTTTTTTTAAACGTATTTCTTACAATGATAAAGTCATAAAGTATTTGTACAAGTTATTTCTAATTATCATTTTTAATTTTGGAGGGGTATACAAAGTTGTATTAAGAATATAACCTTGTAAGAATACAAGAATCTATTGACCTCAGTGTTCTGTATTTAAAGAAGGGAGATGAGTTCCAGAATTTAAATCTAGAAAGGACTGTATTCTGTTTAGCAAAATCCTCGTGAAGATTGAGCACAGCTGTGCTGACAAACTGATTCTGAACTCATGGAGAAATTCTGGTGGGGCTTGTAGGACTAACCATATGTAGATCAGGAATTGAGTCTAGGCTAGTCATGTGCAAAGCAAGCACCTTACCAGTTGTACTATCCCTCTGGCCACAACTGTGATATTCTTGTGTTACTTTTTTAATTGTTTATTTGCTTGTTTTTGTTTGCTTTTGGCCACATCCAGCAGTGCTCAGGGGATACTTCCTGGCTCTACACTTAGAAATGATTTCTGGCAGCGCTTGGGGGACCCTATGGCATGCCTAGGAATGAACCTGGGTTGGCCATGTGCAAGGCAAATGCCCTCCCCGCAGTGCTATTGCTCCTGCCCTCCAACCATGATATACTTATTAGGATTATAAAGTGTCATACATTTTGAATGATCTCACAATTATATTTTCAAATGAGCAGTTATTTTTGGTAATTTATTTTGCCTAAAATAACATTTATTCAAGAAGACAATATATAGGTGTTATATATTGTACACTAAAATTTAAGCAATTATTAATAATATATAACATAGGAAATAGCTGAGAGAAGAAAGTGAGTAGAACACAAAAAACATCAGACCCAAACTGATATCTAAAGATAAGTTAAGGTAGAAAAATTTAAAGATGATGGGAATAGTCAAGATTGTCTTATGTGCTGAGGGGTCAGATAAGTGATCAATGAAAATGTCCACTAGATTTAGTGGTAAAAACTGTTTAAGGGTAGGTATATAGATTGATATAATACAATTTGACAATCCAAAAATAAATACATAAAAAAGAGCTATGACAAGAAAAAATAGAAACAATTCCAAAGTTCATCAAAATAAAATTATTCATTTTATCAATGGAAATCCTTAAAATGAAATATTATTTGACAATAAGAAGTGAAGAACTAAAAAAAGTGAAGAACTGATATTTAATAAAAGGAAGATGAGCCTCAGAATTAGACTTCTGTAACAGAGGGTGATATATTATATGATTTTATTTAAATAATAAGTACACAACAGATAAATCTGGAGAGAAAGGTAATTTAGGTGGTAGGTATGGTGTATTTTGCTAATAGTTTTTGATGGATTACTTGAGCATGTTCGAAGACTGATGAAAAGCTGCAGGTAGGAAGAAGCTCAGTCGAAGAGTTAAGTGTATAATAGAACTAGCATTTTTCCAACAGGATATAAAGAGAAACCCAGGGAAGTTGAAGAACAATTTAAAGAAAGAACTTAACTATGGGATTGTACAGATAGTGCAGTGGGTAAAAGGCTTACCTTGAATGTATACAACTAGGTTTTGCTCCCTGGCATACTATATGATCCCTCAAGCCTGCCAGGAGTGATCCAGAGCTCAGAGACTGGAGCATTATTCGGTGTGATCCCTCTAAAATAAATGAACAAAAAGGTCTTACTTTTTTGCAGGACAGGAATTAAAGAATAGGATAGGTTGTACTCAGAAAAGTTTTTAGGATTGGGCTTGGAGGAATTTCTGAAATCATTTGATCTTGTAAATGGGTTTTCTCTCTGTCTTCATAGATTCTTCGTGGCCTAATTCTATATTCTATCACAATCAGTTTGATATGTAGTTCTGGTTTTGGTTTTTGTTTCTTTGTCTTTCCTATTTTATAGTTTTTATTGCCTTGTAGTTAAAGGATTCTTTCCAAAATGCTAATCTGATCCATGTTATGCAATATGTTGTAGCTGTTTTCCTCTCTGGCTTCTTCCCCTCCCCCAGATTATGGCTGTTTGAAACAAATATTGTGCTGTTCATTTATCACTCTGTTCCATTTCCCTTTTATGTATAAGATGTCCATAAAATGTTGGTAGAACAAAGAATGATTTTAGTTAAAGCCAGTGGACTCAAAGTGTTCATTTGTCACAATTTCACAAAATATTTTCCTAAACAAAATATAAAATTTTCTATAGGAATTCAAGAATTTATAAGATTTTTTGTCTGTTCTTTGGGCACAATAGGCAATTCTCAGAGGCAACTCCTGGCTCTGTATTCAAAAAATATTCCTAAGGGGCCTGATCAATAGCATAGCAGGAAGGGTGTTTGCCTTGCACCTGAACAACTTGGGTTTGATTCCCCAGCATTCCATATGGTCCCCCAAGCCTGCCAGGAGCGATTGCTGAGTGCACAGTGAAAAGTAACTCCTGAGCCCCATCGGGTGTGTTCCCTCAAAAAAGAGAAAGCACTCCTAGTGGAATCAGGGGGCCATTTGAGATACCAGGAAATGGAATGAGATGTGTACAAAGCAAGTGCCCATACCCACAGTAAGCCTCATTTCCTGCTTCCATCATAAGATGTTTTCAAAAGATCTTCTCAAAAGCACTTCCAGCGTACTCAATTACATATCAGGTTTCAGCAAAGGGTGTTGAATTGTGTCACCACACTAAAAATTTGTTCAAGTCCTAACCCCAAGTACTTATAAATAAACCTTGATTGAAAACAGGATATTTGAAAGGGAAATTAAGCCAAGGAAAAAGTTAAGGTGGAACCTAAAACAATAACCAGAGTTCTTTTCAGAAAAGAAAGATTTGAATTACAGACCACATGAAAGAATAACAAAGAATTATTGAATGAGGAAATAGCCACACATCTCTGAACCAAGAAATACTAAATTTTGTTGCCAGGAATTAGGAATAAAGGGTTCCTCCTTAAGGATGGCCTTTAGAAGGAGCAGGACTGGTGACTCTAAACTCTAGACTCCCAGAGAGAAAAAATTCTTGGTGTGTTAAACTAGGGTATTGATTAAGCAATACATAGTTATACCATTTTAATCCTTTTTTCCTCCTATGGAAAATCTTATGAAACTTCCAGCAATATAAATCTTTTTGCTTGTTTGAGGAGTTCACAAATGACTGTGCTCAGGTCTTACTCCTGATTCTGTGCACAGTGATATCATTCCTTGTTCAGGGACCATAGAGGTTTGCAGGATTGAACCCAGGTCAGTCACATGCAATCAAGTGCCTTACCCATTGTATGATTTCTCTGGTTCAAATTCTAGGTGTATTTTTTTTACTAAAAAAATTCCATGTAGTCATCTAGCAAATGATTCTCTACAATTACCATGTACAATTCAAACTATATCTCATCCCTTTAAATCATCAGAAGAGGAATGTGCTTATCTCACACTTTTGTTTACTTTTAATTTATTTCAGCATCTATATCAGTACAAGTATGCGATATTCTTGACATAAACTTACAGTGCTGCTCTACCATGTCCAACAGCAGAGTGCAGTGCTCGGGTTCTATTTTGTTTCTAATTTTCTTGAAGACCTTTTTTTTCCCATGCTTCACTTGAATATTATTTGACAAAGGAGAAATTTTGTTTGTTTGTTTGTTTGTTTTTGGGCCACACCCGGAAACGCTCAGGGGTTATTCCTGGCTATGAGCTCAGAAGTTGCTCCTGGCTTGGGGGACCATATGGGACACCGGGGGATCGAACCGCGGTCCGTCCAAGGCTAGCACAGGCAAGGCAGGCACCTTACTTTTAGCGCCACCGCCCGGCCCCAAGGAGAAATATTTTAATGGCACTCATCTCTTTAAAGACACGAGAAAGTAATACCAAATGGGCTGCAGGAAACATTTGCCATGAGTCACAATCGTCACATCAGACTTTTCACATAGGAAAAGCCTCTCTGCTAAGTGATCTCAGAAGGATTGCAAACTGTTCCTAAAAACTCAAATGTAGACAGTCGAGAATACTTTCATGTCAACATCCTACTATTTTGACTTTTTTTTTTCTGGTTTTTGGGCCACACCCAGCATTGCTCAGGGGTTACTCCTGGCTGTCTGCTCAGAAATTGCTCCTGGCAGGCACGGGGGATCATATGGGACACCAGGATTCGAACCAACCACCTTTGGTCCTGGATCGGCTGCTTGCAAGGCAAGTGCTGCTCTGCTATCTCTCCAGGCCCTATTTTGACATTTTTTAACATACAAAAGCAAACTTTTTTTTCTTATTTCCTTTCTCTTATCACAGTTATGTTGCTATGCCCACGAGGTCACAGGAGGTTACTTACCTTAGCTACTTCAACTTTGCATAAACAGTTTGAGGCCCAGGAATAATCTATGTGATTTAGTTTGCTTCTGCTCAATAAAAAAGGGGGGGGGAATAGAAATATGAATGCCAGGAACCTCACCATATTTTTTAACTTTTATCTTCTTGAGCAAAAGCAGGAGATTCTAAGAAATACAAGTTTATAAAGTTAGTTGAAGGTATAAATAGACAGTTTTGCTTTATGTATTCTTTATATAAAGGAATAGCAAATTTGTGTTTGGACAGGTAATTGGTTGAGTAGAAGAGGAAATGTGAGACTTATACCTCTCAAATGAGTAGCATCTACATTGTTCATTATTTTCCATCAGCAAGGAAAGAGAAGAAAGAAAAGAGAGAGAGAGAAAGAAATAAGGAAAGGAAGGAAAGAAGGAAGGAAGGATGGAAGGAAGAAGAAAAAGAAAAAAGGAAAGAAAGAAAGAAGGAAGGAAGAAAAAAGAAAGAAAGAAGGAAAGAAAGAAAGAAAGAAAGAAAGAAAAAAAAAGGAAAGAAAAAGAAAGAAAGAAAAGAGAAAGAAAGAAAGAAGAAAGAAAGAAAGAAAGAAAGAAAGAAGAAAGAAAAGAAAGAAAGAAAGAAAGAAAAAGAAAAGAAAGAAAGAAAGAAAGAAAAGAAAGAAAGAAAGAAAGAAAGAAGGAAGAAGAAAGAAGGAAGAAAAAAGAAGAAAGAAAGAAAGAAAGAAAGAAGAAAGAAAGAAAGAAAGAGAAAGAAAGAAAGAAAGAAAGAAAAGAAAGAAAGAAAGAAGAAAGAAAAGAAAGAAAGAAAGAAAGAAAGAAAGAAAGAAGAAAGAAAGAAAGAAAAAGAAAGAAAGAAAGAAAGAAAGAAAGAAAGAAGAAGAATGAAAGAAAGAAAGAAAGAAAGAAAGAAAGAAGGAAGAAAGAAAGAAAAAAGAAAGAAAGAAAAAAGAAATAAAAGAAAGAAAGAAAAAGAAAGGAAGAAAGAAGAAAGAAAATAAGGAAGGAGAGAAAGAAAGAAAAGAAAAGAACAGGATATCTTTTTGTCTATTCTTGATAGACAGTCCAGAAAGATGGATTGGGGTCAGAGACAGGACAGAGGATTCAAGGCATGGCATATCCCATTAAGCCCCAGCACCACCATGTGGAACCCTTGAGGTATCATCCTCACAGGATTGGCCCTAGAAGCCTAGCACTGCTGGGCCTGAGTTGGGCTGAATTGTCCAGCCTGGCTAGTCAAGTATAACAGGGGTGGTGAACTCGCAGCTCTCAAGCCGCATGTGGCTCCCGGCCAAAATAAATGCGGCTCTTTGCCTCTTATCATTCTTTTGTATACTGTGGCTCTTTGCCAAATTTGGATTTTATTCTACTGCTTCTGAGGAGAGATCTCCAAGCGCATCATCCCGTCTCCCATCCCTCGGAAACAACTGCCTGGGCCAGCGAGCAGGGGGGCCCGTGTGTTCCATGTTGGGTCCCATCTGGCCGTTAGTTCTTAGTGTGGAGGACGCAGCACACCCTCACCATCACTGCAGGATTTTGACCCTCACTCAAAATGGCAAAATGCAATATGTGTTAAATAGATTATTGTTAAAATGAGATGCTTTTGTGTGAGTGTTTGTCTGTTTTGGCAGGTCACTGCGTGGTGTGGCTCTCTGACTCTCACAGTTTAAAATTTTGGCTCTTTGTGTCGAACTTGTTCGCCACCCCTAAAGTACAACCAGGAGTGGGCTCCAGGTACTGGGCTTTTTGGGAGACTGCCCCCAAATGAATAATTTTTAAAACCACATTACTGTTTATTCCTTGCAGTTGTGTATGGTGTGTATTTCACTATTGGTTATAATTTCGAAAATGTTTGTTACTTTAAAAAATATTGAAATAGGGGCTGGAGCAGTGGAGCAAGCGGTAAGGCATCTATCTGATTTGCCTGCTCTAGCATTGGACTGACCACAGTTCGATCCTCCGGCTTCCCATATGGTCCCCCAAGCCAGGAGCAATTTCTGAGCGCATAGCCAAGAGTAACCCCTGAATGTCACCAGGTGTGGCCCAAACACTAAACAAAACAAAACATTGAAATAGCTACCTTCACTTAGAAACAGGTTAAATACAAAATATGTAAATTAAAAATATCTTCTTAAAATTTAGGAAGGATTTTTCACTCTTCAAAAATAAATATAGGGGCCAGAGAGATAGCATGGAGGTAAGGCGTTTGCCCTGCATGCAGAAGGTCAGTGGTTCAAATCCTGACATCCCATATGGTCCTCTGAGCCTGCCAGGAGTGATTTCTGAGCATAAAGCTAGGAGTAACCCCTGAGCGCAGCCGGGTGTGACCCAAAAACCAAAAATTTTATATATATATATATATGGACAGGAAAGAACGTACAATAGATAAGGCTCTTTTTTGACATGTGTGACCCAGGTTAGTATCCTGAAAAGACATATAGTCCTGTAAGCATCACCAGGTGAGACCCAAATTATATATATATATATATATATATATATATATACCTATGTAATGTAAAGTTTTTCTATATTGGAGGGATATCTGGGGCATTGGGATTGTTGGACTGGTGAAGGGGGTGTTCTTTGCATGACTGAAACCCAACTACAATCATATTTGTAATCAAGTTGTTTAAATAAAGATATACAAAAAAAAAAAAGAAAGAAACACACACACAAAAAAAGATGCTTAGTCATGAACTTAAATGATGTAAAACTTTGCCCATTACTCATATATCTTATTCAGTCTTAATCCTATGAAAAATAAAAATGCTTGAGTTGAGTGAAAAAGTTACACCCTTTGAATAGTTTAAATTGGAGTACTCCAGAGTTCTCCAGAAACCAGTGACTCAAAGAAGTTGACGACTTAGCCAAGATGCTCAGAATAGATTGATGAAAATGGAGCAGACATGTCTAGCTCAATAACAACAGAAGATTATTCTATTTGTCACACAGTCAGTTCTATATTCCCAGTTATTATCTTTTGTTTGGGGGCATAAAGTACTGAGGGGGAAATGCACGGATTTATGCTCAGAAGTTGCTCCAGAGAGGTACCTGATATGCCATGGGCATCAAGGATTGAATCTAGGCCTCCTGCATACAAAGTCTGTCTTCCAGATCATTGAGTGAACTCTCTGACCCCTTGCTTAATATCTTTTTTGGTGATGCTTTCCCTTAGTTTAAGGGAAAGTACCCTTCTGACTTAGCTGGTATTTCCTTTACTAGCATGAATTATTCTATCTGGAAGACAGTTGGTAAATTATATTCTGATCCAACCATGTTTTACTACTTATTCTTTTGTAAATAAAGTATGATTGGAAAACAGAAAAAAAAGTTTTTCTATATTTTAATAAAAATTCATTCCAAGAGAATTTATAAATGTAAGTTATGGAAAACAAATATTTAATAAGAGATCATGCTTACTTTTTAAATTTTTATTTAAAACATTGTGATTTAAAAAATTATTTATAGTTGGGTTTCAGATATATAATTTTTACAATGTTTCAGGACCAGTCCCACCACCAGTGTCAACCTCCCTCAACCATGTTCTCAAAATCCATCTCAACCCACCATGCCCTGCCACCCAGCCTGCCATTTATTATGGTTCTTAAAATTTAGGTGCTAGGATTTTACTATCATTGACTCTGACTTGACTATTTAGTTCTGTCCCTTCTTAAAATCAATGTTGGTTTTAACCCTTAGCCCCTGCCCCCCATCCTTTCATATTTGTGTTACTTCCTCCTCCACTCAACATTTTTTTAAAATTTTTATCGTGGCAAAAGTAAGTTATAAATCTTTCACTGTAATATTTAAGGTACATAGTGATAATGAATAAGGGGAATTCCCACCACCAGCGTTGTCCTCCCTCCACCCCTTTTCCCAGTATGCATCAACTCAACTTTTTTTCTGCTTACTATACTCTGGGACCAAGAGTGTCCTAGACAAGTCCCATTTAAACCACTGCATTTCTTTATTCAGTTATTATAAATACCACATATAAGTGATATCCTGTATTTATCCTTCTTCTGATGGCTTGCTTCAATCAGAAGCAGTATCTTCTAGTTCTATCCATTTGCAGCAAATTACATAATTGCATCATTCCTTACATTGTGTATATATACCACATCTTCATGACCTAAACTCATCTGTTGTTGGACATCAAGGATGATTCCAACTCTTAGCTATTGTACTGAGTGCTGCCCTAAAGAGTGGTGTGAATATGTACCTTTGATGCTTTGTTTTTCTGTCCTGGGGATAGATACCCAAAATTGGGATTGCTGGGTCATATAGCATCCTTAGTTTACTGAGAACTTTCCATACTGTTTTTCACAGGGATTGAACCAAACAGCATTCCTACTAGCAGTAAATGAGAGTAGATGGCAGTTCCTTTTTTACCATATCCCTGCCAAAAAATTTGTTCTCAATATTTTTGATAAGTGTCATCCTCACTGATGTAAGAAGATATTTCATTGTTGTCTTGATTTGGATTTCCTAATGATAAGTGATAAGCAATTGTTCAATTTTTATCTTTTGATTTTCCTCAGAGATGTGTCTGTTCATTTCTTCTCCCATTTGGGGGGGGGGGGTGTTACACCTGACAGTGCTCAGGGGTTACTCCTGGCTCTACACTCAGAAATCGCTCCTGGCAGGCTCAGGGGACCATATGGGATGCTGGGATTCGAACCATCGTCCTTCTGCATACAAGGCAAACGCTTTTACCTCCATGCTATCTCTCCAGCCCTTTTTCTCCCCATTTTTAATGTATTTAGATTTTTGTGGAGTTAACCTTTGTAAGTAGTTTGCATATCCTAAATATCAGCCCTTTATTTATGTGTTGAGTGAAAATATTTTCTCGCACTGTCAGCTGTCTTTCAGTTTTAGCCTGTATTTCTGTTGCATTATAGAAACTCTTTAGTTGGATTTGAAAGTATGCTTATTAACTAATTAAATCAGCAAGCTTTCAAAAGTGTCTCTTTCCTAAAATATTTAAGTACTAAACAGAACTATAACCTCAAGCATTTAACAACTGAAGCTATTTAAAATATTTTTCTCTGCTCTTTTTCCTTCTCTTCATCCTCCTCCTCCTCCTCTTTCACTTCTTCCTCTTCTTCCTCCCCAGTTTTCTCCTCCTCCTTCATCTCCTTCCTTTTCTCTTCCTCCTCCTCTTCCTTTTCTTCTTCCTCCTTTCTCCTCCTCTTCCTTCTCCTCTCTCTCTTCTTCCTCCTCCTGCTCTTCTTCTCCTCCATTTCCTCCTCCATTTCCTCCTCCTCCTTCTTTCCCTCCTTCCCCCATTCACCTTCTCTCTCTTATCCTCCATCCTAAAAATATATTTTTTCTCTTCCTGTCTTTGTGAAATAATTTTTGAAAGTTCTTTATCTTTTTTTTTTTTTTTTTTTTTTTTTAGTTTTTGGCCACATCCAGTGGTGCATAAGGCTTATTCCTGGATTTGTCTTATGGATCACTCCTGGCAAGGCTTAGGGAAACTTTTTAGGACTCAAACCTGGGTAGATTGAATGTAAGGCAACTATTTCTCTGGCCTCTTGAAAGATTTTTATGTGCCAAACTACACTAGTTAAATACCTTATATAATTTTGTTGGAGGTGATATGTTATTTATAGGTCTTTTTGTCTATACTTAGTGAGATAAAATTGACAGCATTTTGTGATTTTTAAAATATAAAGCAGAATAATACATTCTGGATTATACATTAATTCTATTTATTTTTTGAGGAACCTCTATGCTGTTTTCCAAAGATTGTTTAAATTTTACCAAATGTAGGCTCTCCTTTCTCTAAGACTTTTGGCATACTCTTATCACTTTGTTATTTTAATAATTGCTATTCTAAAGAATTTGAGAAGTTACCTCATTTGTGCATATGATTTGCAAATATTTTCCTTTGTTCTATTGGCTTTTATTTATGTTGTTTAATGTATAATAATAAATATAATATAATAATGTATTATATTATTAACAATATAATGTGATAATTATAAATAATAATAAATGTACTTATTTATATTTATTTATGTTGATGATATGCTTTGCAAAGCTAAAAGTATTTTATGTAGTCAGATCTGTTAATTTTTGCTTTCCTTGCTTTTTCTATTAGTGTCATTTCCACAAAAATCATTGTCAGGATCAATGTCATATAGTTTATTTACTGGGACCAGAGCATTAGAACAGCGGTAGGTTGCCTTGCACATAACCAACCCTGGTTCAGATTCCAGGCATCCCATATGGTTCCCCGAGCCTGCCAGGAGCAATTTCTGAGCTCAGAGCCAGGAGTAATCCCTGAAAGTCACTGGGTGTGACCCAAGAATAAAAACAAACAAACAAAACCAACAACAACAACAAAATAGTTTATTTACTTCATTTTCTTCTAGGATCTTTCTTTCTTTTTTTTCTTCTGGTTTTTCGGGCACACTCAATGACGCTCAGAGGGTACTCCTGGCTAGTCGCTCAGAAATCGCTCCTGGCTTGGGGGACCATATGGGACTCCGGGGGATCGAACAGTGGTCTGTTGAGGCTAGCACGCTCAAAGCAGACGCATTACAGCTTGTACCACCCACCACTCAGGGGCAATCTTCTAGGATCTTAAGATCATAATTTACTGTTATGGTTGTTGTTATTGCTGTGTTAGGATCAAAGCCTAGGTCATGATGTCTTTAAGTTTTTTATTCAGGTACTTTACCTACTTCAAGCTTTTGTGAGTATTGTAAGATAGAAATCCATCTTTATCTATTATATGTAAATCTGATGCTGTTAACTATGCCAGCATGACTTATGAAGATATAATCTTTTCTCCAGTGAATATTCTTGACAGTAGTGAATTACTAGTTAGCTGAATTTATATGGATTTTATTCTGGACTCTCAATTCTTCTGTTCCACTGGCCTGTGTGTTTGCTATTATGCCAGTATCATTCTAATTTTTATTATAATTCTGATCTATAGCTTGAAGTCAGGTAATGCATTACCTCTGGATTAATCTTGCTGAATCTTTGGTATTCACATAATAGTTTAAGAAAATAAAATGAACCACTAAAATAATAGTTTCTAGGCAGTCATCATACTTGCATCAGGTTCTCTTATGCATAGACTCTCTTTTCTTAAAAGAAATCTAAACAAAACCATGAAGATCCAGAAGAAGGAAGATGCCCACAAACGCCCACAAAAGCCTCAATATCAGAACTAATGCTTTGTATTCCTGGACAACTGTATTTGTTTGATGATGTCAGCCCTATAGGAACACAGAAATTTAGATGCTGATATGCAACTGAGGTCACTTAGAGTTCAGAAACAAATGAAAAAAAAAAGACAGAATGGACAACTAATAACAAGAGATTACTAAACCTTCTATTATTGCCTTAATGACTTCATTGGAGCTACTCTAATTTTCATAAATTTGCTTGACAGTGTACTTTCTTTCTTTTTTAAAATTTATTTCTTCTCTTCCTTTTTCTTTTTTCTTATTCTTATTTTAATAACTTTGTTCTCACTTATATGGAAACAAATGTATTTTCCAATGACCTCACTGGAGATAAAATAATTTTCACCAATTTGTTTGTCACTTTTTTTTTTAATTTTCTTTCTTTTTCTTTTTCCCCCTTTTTTTCTATTTTCTAAATAACTTCACTCTCACTTATCTAGAATCAAATGTATTATGGCCCACTATGTCAACAATGTGATGCATTTTCTTTAAATAAAGTTAAATAAAAAACATAGTTTCTTTATACACACACACACACACACATATATATATATATATATATATATATATATATATGTTTTTTTTTTTTTTTTTTTTGGTTTTTGGGTCACACCCGGCTTTCTCAGAGGTTACTCCTGGCTCTACGCTCAGAAATCTCTCCTGGCAGGCTCAGGAGACCATATGGGATGCTGGGATTTGAACCATCGTCCTTCTGCATGAAAGGCAAATGCCTTACCTCCATGCTATCTCCCCGGCTCCGTCTTTCTTATATATACAAAAAGTATGTAAGAAAAGTATCTCTCTCAGTATATGTAAAACATGGGAAACCAACATTGAAATATGACTTGAAAGACATCTTGATTTCTTTTAAGGGTTAAGATAAAAGAGAGAGTTGGGGCCAGAAAGATAACACAACATGTAGGGCATTTTCCTTGCCTTGAATATGGCTGACTCAGATTCAATCCCCAGCATTCCATATGGTCTCCTGAGTACTTCCAAGAATGACACCTGGCGGGCAGAACCAGGAGTAGTAACCCCTGAATACAACCTGTTATGCCCCTCCCCAAAACAAAAAATAAGAAAAGAAAAAATAAAATAAATAAAAAGGAAAGGAAAGAAAAAAAGCCAAGAAAAGAAGGAGACATGCTGGAAAGATGATATAGTGGCTAGGATGCTTGCCTAGAATGCAGTCAATCCAGTTTTCATTTCTGGCACCCTTTATGATCTCCTAAGCCTTACCAGGAGTGATCTCTGAGCAATGCACAGGACAGAAATGAATTGACAAAATGGGAGAAGCATTTCTTTAAATCAATTTAGAAATTAAACTTCAGGGAAGGACTGGAGAGATAGTCCAATATGTTGGGCATTTGCCTTGCACACAGTTGATTGGGTTCATTTTCTGGGGTCTCAAATGGTCCCTGGAGCCCACCAAGGGTAATCCCTGGGCATCACTGGGTAAGCCCTACACCTTCCCAAATAAAGAAATAAAACCAGGGACTGAGATGTAGTTTAGTGGTAGCTAAAGTACAATCATGTATGAGACCTTTGATCCCTGGGGAATGCAAATGTGCATGAACAAATGTGCACACACATAACACAGTTCCTGCTGATCTAACTAACATAATTTAAATTTTATATTTTAATACAATGGTAATCAGGCAAAGCTGAAAACTATCACCTATAAATCAAATACACTGAGGTTTAAATATGATCCATGAATTTGGCCATTAATGAAGTGAGCATCACCAGTGAGTCCCCAGGCAGCAATAAAATATGTGGTCTTAGTGTCTCCCTGAACACCATGAGGATTACTCTGGTGGCCACCAGAACAGGTGAACAATAAAAATCTTATCAATCACCTGAGCATTGAACCATCCTGCTCTGCTGGCAAAGCACCACCAAGAATGATCCCTGGGTGCCCTGAGCACTGGTTGGTAGCTATTCAAACAATAACAATAAAATAAATATAATTGCATGCATTATGGAACATTGTATTATACACAGAAATTAAACTTAAATACAAAGTGAGAGAAAAAATAATAATTATTTATGTATTAACTTTGGTGCCACACCCTAGAATGCTCAGGGCACTGTATGCACAACTTGGCTGTGTGCAAGGCAAGAACTATATTATTTTTTCTTTTTTTTATAATTATCTTTATTTAAACACCGTGATTACAAACATGATTATAGTTGTATGATTACATTCATGTAAAGAACACCCCCCTTCACCAGTGCAACATTCCCACCACCAATTTCCCAGATCTCCCTCCTCCCAAGAACTATATTATTTCTGTATCTTTTGGCATCTCTTGTGGGACTATTTCTTTAGTCCCAGAAAAAATAATGTTCATAAATGAGCAGAAATAAAAATTAAATTAAAAATTGAAATAAATTAAAATGGAAAATCAATTAAGGAAGTCAATTATGTCAAAATGTGGTCTCATTTTAGAGAAAAAAAAGTCCTGTTTTTTCTCAGAATAAAAACTGGCCTTGGCTTCCTAGAAAACTCTTTTGTGTGTCCAATTAGCTGTCATGTGGCCTCTGAAAAAGCTCAAAAGACCTTTTAAAATACTTGAACTACATGAATCAGAATGGCCTTGCTAAAGCACAGAAATATTGTCCGTGATGAGAGGAGAAAGAAAAAAGGATGTCACTTAGTATACTAGACCTAAAATTAAAAGACATCCTAATGATTGGAAGATAATATTTACACACTATATTTCTGACAAAGGGTTAATGTCTCAAGTATCCCAGATATATAAATCTTTGTCATATTTCAATAACAAAAAAATCAAATAATCCCAACAATATATGAAGAGGAGATAAACATATTTATCAGATAAAACATAGAGATGGCCAAGAAGTTTATGAGAAAACTATTAATCATCATTGATTATCAAATTCAAATCAAAATGGCATTGAGATTACCTCACGCCACTGAGAATTATCTATATCAGAGAGATTAGGAATTAAAAATGCTAGTGGGGATATGCTAAGAAAGGAATTTATTGTTTGTTAAACTATCTAGTATATGTTTTGTAAAATGGTTTTGAGATGTATTAAAACATTACAAAAACACATCACTCTTGGACATATACCTTAATAACACAAAAAAAATTAATTTAACGAAATTGTGGAATATATGAGGAGGGACCCATTGGGCAACAGTGCACAAGTTATGAAACATTCAGGGCAGAATTATAATATTAATACTACAACATCAAATAATCATGTCAAGAGTTGGAGAGTCAGAACAGCAGGTAAAGCACTTGCTTCTGGAGCCTCCTGAGCACAGCTAAATGGCAAAGTAATAGTAATAATAAAAATAACAATAATAATATTTAATTTTTGCTATACACAATATTTGATGATTATTCTTTTTATTCATTAATGTTATATATTTTTACTATTAATATACTTCATAAGATTTTTTTGCCTTAATAAAAAATAAAAAAGAAGGGGCAAGAAGTAAAATTATAAATCTAGAAAAACAGGATCTAATTCTTGAAACAATAAAACAACATGGAAATATATTATTGCATTCAGTTTTCATTTTTTATATTTATAAAGCTCAAAGGAAGACATTGCTTCACTCCTATGATCTGATAAAGGGAAACATCAGTCTTAGAGTGTTTTACATATGAATGTTAATATTGAAATCATGCATAGCTTAGTAACCTTTATATTTAATATCAGTTATACCATTAAAGCTGCAGCTGAAGGTACACAATAATTTTCCATATCTTATTGTGGTGGGCAGAATGTGATCCTTTCAAAAATGGAAATTTACTAGAACTTGGGGCTTGTGAATGTATTATGTTCCATGGCAAAAAAAACTAAGCTCTAGATGGAATTAAGGCTCTGAGTTGATCCTTAATAATCCAGGCTAAATGTGAAAGAGAGAAACAAAAGAGTTTGTCTGAATGACGTGATATGAGATATGAAAAAAGCCCCATTTTCTGCCCTCTAAATTAGAAGATTGAGGCCATGAGCCAAGGAATACTGACATCTTGATTTTTTATTTAGACCCAGTTTGGATTTCCAATCTCTAGAATCACAAGTTAATACATGTATATTGACTCAGGTCATTAAATGTTGGTAATTTGTAAAATAGAAATAGAAACCCTCTATGTATATATCCTGTTTCTCCTCAAACTTTTTTAAGAACTGCATTATCACAGATATAATAATCATTAATATGCCATTTCCTCCTCTTATAGTTTTCAGTTCCCTTCAAGTTATATGTTACTTATTCTGGCCAATGAAATATAAGCAGAAGTGAAAGGGTCATTTTGGAGGAGATCCTCTTCTCCTGCTTTTGTGGTTATCTGGTTCCAAGGATACAGCAACAAAATAGGAGCTTCCCAATCAATCTGATGCCCCACGTGTCTATTTGAGTATAGCAAATACTCAAATCCTTGTTAGATATGTAATGGAGTGAATAATTGTGTTTTCTGAAGTTACTCATGACTTGAAATGTGCATTCTTTAAAAGTAAAAATATAGAATTATAGTGTTTTTAAAGATTATATTCAGAAACTAAGTTTCCCTACTATCTAAAGTTCTGGCTAAAAGGTAGAAATTACAGAAATCTGAAGATTGTGAATAACATTACCCTAGATTACTCCACTCCAGCTATATGAGTGGAGGGTATATTTATTGCTCAATTTTCCTAGTTCTGTAAGCAGAGTTCAGCGTTAGGCATCTAATGCAGTGGTATATGCTGAATTAGGGATGCAAGGCAAGAGACATAGACTCTCTCTTATGCGACCTTCCCCTATGCCTATACTTCTAAAATTCTCCTAATTGGCAAAAGCAAAGTGTTCTCTCTTGTTAGTACCTGAAATGGAGGAAATAGGTAGATTGAAACAGACACAAGGAAATTTTTTTGTGGACATTGATCTTAACCATTAGATTAAGAAACAATCATCTAAAGATATATATATTTTTTTCTTTTTCTGAAACCACACCTTCTCATGGAAGTGTCTGGAGTCTAGCCCACAGTAATGTCTGGTAAGAAGCCAATGCTTTTCTCTAAGATCTTTGCTTTGCTTCTTGCTGGAACAAATATTTTTGGGCAGTTCAGAGAAAGCTGCCAAAGAATTAAAAGTTGTGATTTGATCTGAGCCTGGAGATTTTTAATGTCAAATGGTTGCCATTTAATCAATCAATTACAAGAGTGGGAATCTGTTATAGAAATGAACCAAAGATGTCCCCTAAGTTGCTTATCTTTCCACAGCAGGTTGGCACCTGTTAACTCAAAGACTACTAGTGCTAAATGAAAAGGTTTGCACATCAAGTTGTTTTGAAATAACCCAAATAACCCATTTGGGGTAGGAGGCTTTAAACCTCCCTACTTTGCATAACCTGAGATACTGTGTACAATATCTGCTCTAGATAACAGACAGTACAATAAGTCCTGTAATTTAAAATGTACTGGCTGTCTCCAGTTCTTTGGAGATCTCTGACTCAGATTTCCTGCTATGATTCCAAATGACATCATCTAGACCTAAGCCCCCTCTCAGATTCTCCCTGCATTCACCCTTTCTCTTCTACAAAGTAATTCTCATCTGCCTTCCAGTGCTGGATGAATTTGGGGCTAGGATGGGGGTAAAGAGGATGTGGTAGTGGAACAGTTCTTGCCTGAAGGGACTTTCTCCCACTGCAAATCAGCTCAAATATACCCCCCAAAAAATGATTTTGTGCTACTGTCACCTTGTGGTCAAAAATTTCCCCAAGAGGATTCCTGCCATGTGCTTTTACAAACAGGAGACATTTTAAACTGCTTCTGCTCTGCTTCCTGTTATGTTCCCTGCTTTGCTCCTTGAGGCATCTGAGAACCCCCCTCCCCCAGTGAAAACATCTCCTCAGGGCCTGAGGTCATGTCAGCAAGGTAGGCTGTCTCCGCCCACGAAGAGTGGAACCAGAGGAGCATGGCTGATCCATTTTGCTTCAAAAGCACATCTTCTAGCTAATAAATCCCAAGAAATACATAGATAACACCACACTACAAGTGGGACAATGGGGAAACAACACAGGCCAACACCATGCATAATGAATGAAAATGGCAGCTCCCATGACCCGAAAAGTGTTAACATCCTAGCCTCTCAAATAAGGAATTTAGAGAAGAAATATGGAGGATCTTGATAGAACTCAAAGAAACATTGATTGAGCTGAACAACCACAAATAAGAATCAAGAGGATATGAAAATAGGAATCAGAAAACTCCAAGGACTGAAAACCTTGGTAGGCAAAATGAAAATCTCACTGGAAAGCCTCTCCAAAGAGTAACAGGAGCTAAGGACCGAATCAGTGAGCTGGAAGATGAGATGCATAATGATTCTCTAAAACAGAAGAGATTGGAAATAACCCTGAAAGCAAATGATCAGACAACGAAAAAAAATAGTCAAAGAATGTGAAGAGACAAAAATTGCAATCATCATAAACTCAACAGAAACAATTTAAGAATCATTGGCATCCCAGAGATCCAGGAGAATATACCCAGAAAGAATTAACAGTTAAGGACATTATTACTGAGAAACTCCCAGAGTTAAAGACAGAATGCAACCAAATCTTGCATGTCCAAAGAGTACCAGCTAAAAGAGACAAAAAGAAAAGCACCCCAAGACACATCCTAGACAAAATGATGACTCCCACAGATAGAGATAGAATATTAAAAGCAGCAAGATCAAAAAGCATCCCTAAGATTTACAGCAAAAAAAAAAAAAAAAAAAAAGGATTTACAGTAGATCTGTCACACACAAAAACTCTCAAGGCCAGAAGGCAGTGGTGGGATATAGTGAAAAAAAAAAAAACCCCAATGAAATGAATGCTCAACCTAGAATACTACACGCAGCCAGACTCACTTTCAGGTTTAAAGGAAGTGTACATAGCTTCATGAAAATACAACTGCTCAGAAACTTCAGAGCCTCAAAATCAGCCTTAAAAAAAAAAAAAAAACACTGGAAGGTCTAGTTTAAGACAAAACAGACCAACAGACACACCAAACTTCTACACAAAGATGACACTAAATCGCATGACAGTTATCATTCTCAATATCAAAAGACTAAATGCACCAGTTAAGAGACACAGAGTGGCAAAATGAATTAAAAAGCAAAGTCCAACATTCTGCTGCCTACAGGAAACACATGAGTAGACAGAACAAACATAGACTAAAAATCAAAGATTGGAGGACAATCATCCAAACAAAAAACACCTTAAAAATCTGGGGTGTTGGGGCTAAGAACACAGTGGCGTTTGCCTTGCAAGCAGCTGACCCAGGACCTAAGGTGGTTGGTTCAAATCCCGGCATTCCATATGGTCCCCCATGCCTGCCAGGAGCTATTTCTGAGCAGATAGCCAGGAGTAACCTCTGAGCACTGCCAGGTGTGCCCCCCCCAAAAAAAAAATCTGGAGTGGCCATATTATTATTATCAGGTAACAAACTTTAGACGCAGAAAAGTTATAAGAAACAAAGATGGACATATCATAATAATCAAGGGATATGTACAACAGGAAGAAATCTCTCTCCTAAACATATAGGCACCCAATGAGGGACCAGCAAAATATTTAATTTAATTGTCTGAAAATCTGAAAGAAGATATAAATAGCAACATAATAATAGTTGGAGACCTCAACATTGCCCTGTCATCTTTTGATAGGTCAACCTGGCTGAAACCCAAAAGAATATACTATCTCTGAAAGAAGAAATAGAAGAAAGTAGACTAATATATATGGTATATATGTGTATAAATACAGTATATATAGGGCACTGCATCCACAGACAACTGGATACACATTCTTCTCCAAGGCACATGGGTCACTCTCCAGAATAGACCAAATGCTGGCCCATAAAACATACCTACATAAAATCAAGAGGATAGAAATTGGACAGACTACCTTCTCAAATCACAAGGCACTGAAATTAGAAGTGACAGAGGGACATAGAAAAAAACTTTAACACCTAGAAATTTATCTACTCTCTACTGAACAGTGGGTCAAAGATGAAATCAAAAGATTCCCGGAAACAAATGCCAATGAAGACACAAATATCAGAATTTGTTTGACACAGCAAAAGCAGTACTGAGAGGAAAATTTATAGTTTTTCAAGCACACTCCAGGAGTGAAGAAGGGGCCTTCATAAATATCTTAATGACATAGATTATAATATTATAAAACTATCAAAAAATAACCCAAAATAAGTAGGCAGAAAGAAATAAAGAGCTTAGAGCAGAAATTAATGAAGTGGAAACTCAAAAAACAATGTGAAAGATCAACTAAAACAAAAACTGGTTCTTTGAAAAAATAAACAAGATTGATAAACCTCTAGAAAAACTCACAAAGAAAGGGAGAGAGCGAAAATGAATAAACTGGATTAGAAGTAAAAAAGGGCAGATTACTCCAGATAATACAGAGATCCAAGGGGTAATTAAAGACTACGTTGAGAAACTCTATGTCAAGAAAAATGAGAACCTGGAAGAAATGGGAAAAAAAAAAGAAAAGAAAAATAAAAGACTATTGTACTAATGCCCAGAGACAATAGAAATGAGGGCCCCAAGGACAGGCTCACGATATGAAGCTCACCAGAAAGAATAGTGAGTGGCAACTATCGAACAATGTCAATGAGTGAGGGAAGTGGAATACCTGTCTGGAATATAGGCAGGTGGTGGCAGAGGGGGTAGAAGGGAACTATTGGTGGTGGGAATGTTGCATTGGTGAAGGGGGGTATTCTTTCTATGACTGAAAGCTACTACAAACATGTTTGTAATCACGGTGCTTAAATAAAGATATTATTTAAAAAAAAAAAGAACTCAAGAAAAAAAATCTAACCCCATCAAAACATGGGGAGAAGAATGAACAGACAATTCCTCAAAGAAGAAATGCAAATGGCCATAAGACATATGAAAAAATGCTCTACATCACTAATCATCAGGGAGATGCAAATCAAAACAACAATGAGGTTCCATCTTACACCACAGTGAAGGCACACATTATAAAGAACAAGAACAATATGTGCTGGCAGGAATGTGTGGAGAAAGAAACTCTCATTCATTATTGGTGGGAATGCCGTCTAGTCCAACCTTTATGAAAAACAATATGGAGATTCCTCAAAAAACTGGAAATTGAGATTCCCATATGATCCATCTAATATCACTCCTAGGAATATACCTAGGAACACATAAACACCACACAAAAATACTTTCTGCATACATTCATGCAGTACTATTTACAATAGCCAGAATCTGCCCAACAACAGATGAATGGTTGAAGAAGCTGTGGTACATATACACAATATTCAACGATCAGAAAAAAATAAAGTCATGACATTTTCCTATACATAGATGAACATGCAAACTATTATGCTGAGTGAAATAAGTCAGAGGGTGAGAGAGAGATAGACACAGAATAGTCCCACTTATCTGTGAGATTTAAGAAAAATAAAAATAAAAGACATTATTTTAAGAATACCCAGAGACAATAAAGATGATGGCTAGAAGGACTGGTCCACTATATGAAGCTTACTAGAAAAAGGGATGAGTTAGAGAAATAACTATAGTAACAACTATCACTACAATGGTAGTGAGTGAGAAAAATAGAATGCCTGTCTCAAATACACAGAAGGGATGAGGGAGGAGGAAATAGGGAGCATTGGTCGTGGGACTGTTGCACTGGTGAAGGGGGGGGTGTTCTTTTTTTTTATAACTAAAACCCAACTATAAACATGGTGCTTAAATACAGATACTAATAAAAAAAAGAAAAAAAAAGAAATACAATCAAGCAGAATTAAAGCCTTTATGGGCCTTAGAATGGCTTTCAAAGAAACTGGTGGTACAAAATTTATATGCAATGTAAGAATTTGAAAGACCAAGGAAAATGAGACCCATGAAGTAAGTAAAGAAATGAGAGACATAAAGTTCAAACTTTCAATTCTTACTTGTTCTCAGACTTCATGCTATCAGTGTTTACATTATTTGAGATATATAGGATCTGGGAAATAGTTAAAAATGCTTTTCCCAAAGACACACAGTCGGAAATAGAATAAAAGAGGTTTCTGATCCCAATCTGGGCTTCTGTTCCTCAGCGTGGCCCTTTTCACAATAAAGAACTAGAAAAGTAACCTGCAAAGAGCAAACAAATAACATTTCAGATAACTGAGCTCGATCTCTGATCATTTTTTTTTTTGGGGGGGGTCACACCAAGCAGCGCTCAGGGATTACTCCTGGCTCTATGCTCAGAAATCGCTCCTGGGCCAGGAGAGATAGCACAGCGGCGTTTGCCTTGCAAGCAGCTGATCCAAGACCAAAGGTGGTTGGTTCAAATCCCGGTGTCCCATATGATCCCCCGTGCCTGCTAGGAGCTATTTCTGAGCAGACAGCCAGGAGTAACCCCTGAGCACCACCTGGTGTGGCCCAAAAGCCAAAAAAAAAAAAGAAAGAAATCGCTCCTGGCAGACTCGGGGGACCATATGGGATGCCGAGATTCAAATCACCATCTTCTGCATGTAAGGCAAACACCTTACCTCCATGCTATCTCTCCAGCCCCTCTAATCATTTTCTTGAGAACTATACTAATGATATGAAGCACCTCTGTAAAGATAAACAAATAAATAAAATTACAAACAGATCGTAGAAAATAATTTTCTCCAAGATATTTTTTGAAATCACTATAGAATTTTATAGAATGTCTGATTTTTTTTACTATTGATGGGCCAATGGATGCTCCTTCCCAAAGGCGCCTCCAAATATGGAAGGAAAGAATGTACTCTTTAATTAGGCTGCATGATATTCATTTTATGGTGAATGTGAAAGATTGTAGTGAATTGTAGGTGAATGTGAAGATTATAGTGAAACCCAACCCAGGGTTTTATTATGGTGGGAATAGAGGGGAAGGGAGAAGTGGGGGGTGGTTAGTTACTTTAATTAATTGCTTTTGAAATTTCACCCATCAAAAAATTACCCTGTCAAAACAAGTAATAGGATGAATTGAGGTGAGAGAGAGAGAGAGAGAGAGAGAGAGAGAGAGAGAGAGAGAGAGAGAGAGAGAGAGAGAGAGAGAGAGAGAGTACAAGATAATAAAGGAAGCCCCCTGTAACTGGAGCAATAATTTAGTGAGTAGGGCACCTGGAGGTGTTTCTGTCTATTCCAAGTGATCTGAAATAGAACCCTGGCACCACATATGGTCCGGGCAGAGCCAGGAGTAAGCCTTGGCACTGCTGAATGTGCCCCACAAACAAACAAACAAACAAAAATAAGAAAGCTCACACATTCTTTTCCCTCACTTATACCAAAACAAACTGATGAAAGGACAGCAGGAATCTCATCCAGACCTATGGGACAAAGGCAAGAGACTAAGGAAATCCCAGGGAACAAAGTTCTGCAGGGATATAGCACAAGAAGATCCTAGTGACTGATTTCCAGAGCAGCAGGCCCAGCAATGGGTGAGCAATAAGGTTCCAGTCGAAGATTTCAGATCAGGAATGTGTGTAATGACAAGACCAAACCATGATGCACTAGAGGCATGCAGATACCATACACATAGAACTAGGGCAACCTAATATGGCCCAGTAATCCTGGGACAAAATAAGTCACATTATTCAGTGGTAAAAGGTGAGGCCATGGTATTAGGGAGATCCAGACTTATTCAACTTAAACAATAAACTTCTTTTATGTTTGTTTGTTTGTTTTTGGGTCACACCCAGAGGTGCTCAAGGGTTACTCCTGGCTCTGTACTCAGAAACTTCTTCTGGCAGGCTTGGGGAACCATATGAGATGCTGGGTATCAAAGCCGGATTGATCCTGGGTTGGGGCATGCAATGCAAATGCTCTATCTGCTGTGCTATTGCTCTGGCCCCAATATAATTTTTTCAGTATCTGAGCTTTGTCTGTAAATCTTTCATGCAATATTCAAGATCTCACTAGCTCAGGAATAAATCCACTTTAATGGTGACAGTGGATCATGGTAATAATGGTAACATGGTAATATATCATATGAATGGTATGTTTACATTATATAGCTAGATGTAAAACAATAGAGTATATTTTCTTGAATTTATTTGGCAACAGATTTTTAGATATCTTGTAAAATACTAGCTCAAAACAATGTTTTTTAAAATATGGAATGCTTCACGAATTTGCGTGTCATCCTTGTGCAGGGGCCATGCTAATCTCTGTATCGTTCCAACTTTAGTATATGTGCTGCCGAAGCGAGCACAAAACAATGTTTTTTAAACAGGCATGTAACTATTTTACAAGACTTATGAGCACATTATAATTCAGTGATTAAAACTGCCTTTCAGAGCTCTTGAATTCTTCTTTGTATTTTTTAATTGTCATCACTTTATTCATTTAGTTGTTTGTTAACTATTTTCTTTTATTTTCAGAATGAACAATTCTTTTCTTTTCTTTTTATTTTAATCAAAGTGGGTTACAAATCTTTCACAGTAATATTTTAGGTACATAGTGCTAGTGAATCAGGGGCGTTCCCACCACCAATATTGTCGTCCATCCACCCCTGTTCCCAGCATGCATCCCATATCCCCCTCTTTTTTTTTATTTTAATCATGCAACTTTAATCACTTCCCTTACTAGAAAAATGTAACAATAATACATCTAAAGTTAGCTCTGACAATAAATTAATCCAGAATGTGATGCTTAAAAAGAACTAAAACTTTTACTTCAGCTCTGATGGATCAAGAATCCTGGTAGAACTGACCTGGAATCTATGGAGGATGTTACAGATGGGTTCAGCTGTGACAGAACCACATAGTTGAAAAGAAGTGGATTCGAGCTCACTAATATGATTATGATGGGGTTGCTGATAGGATTTAGTTTCCCAGGGTGTTTGGACTGAAGGCCTTAATTGAGCATGATTTTTGTTTTGTTTTGTGCTTTTGGCTTCGAGGCCATACCTTGCAGTGATCAGGGCTTCTGGCACTGAACTTCTGGCACTCAGAACATAGGCAGTGCCAAGGATTAAACTTGATATAGCTGCATGCAAGGTGAGCACCTTTTCCTTGTACTCTCTCTCCTACCTCTTTATTGACATTTGGCGAGAGGTCCTTTCAGTTTTGTCCCATGTGGGTCATACCTGTCACTTGCTTCATTAGAGTAACACAGAATAATATAAGACCCTGAGAAAATATGGACTAGGTTCAGAACTGACATTCCATCACTTAAAAAGAAAAACAAAAGAAAAAAAGAAAAGGGGCCGGAGAGATAGCATGGAGGTAAGGTGTTTGCCTTTCATGCAGGAGGTCATCGGTTCGAATCCCGGCGTCCCATATGGTCCCCTGTGCCTGTCAGGAGCAATTTCTGAGCCTGGAGCCAGGAATAACCCCTGAGCACTGCCGGGTGTGACCCAAAAACCACAAAAAAAAAAAAAAAAAAAAAAAAAAAAAAAAAGAAAAGCTAAACTATACTTCAACTCTATTGTAGATTAAAGTCTACCAATGTTGCAAGTTTTCTATCAATATTTTCTTTTTTTTTTTTGTTTTTGACTTTGGGCCACACCTGGCTGTGGTTAGGAGTTACTTTTGGCTCAGCATTCAGAAATCACTCCTGGTAGGCACCGGGTCTGTCTGAGGTGAAGAGATTGAATGAATCCTGGTTGGCCAAGTGTTAGGCAAACACCCTATCCACTGTGCTATTGCTCCAGCCCTCAATCACTATTTTCTATAAACATTTTTCTATCACTATTTCTATTAATTTTTCTATAAATCACTACACAGTGTTATGCTGCATTTAGTTATTATGTCTTCTCACATTTTGACCTGCATTCTTCAGTCTTTGCTTATGTTTGATGATTTGAAATTTTGGTAAATTATCTGATAGAATGCCTCTCAACTTTATATATATATATATTTGGTTTTTGAGTCACAACCAACAGCGCTCAGGGGTTCCTCCTGGCTCCATGCTCAGAAATTGCTCCTGGCAGGCTTAGGGACCATACGGGATGCTGGGATTCGAACCACTGTCCTTCTGCATGAAAGGCAATTGCTTTACCTCCATGCTATCTCTCCAGCCCCTACTTAATATATTTTTAAGATCATAATGCAGTTTCATAAGATGGAAAAAATTTTTTTTTCCTTTTCCATTGCATTAGATCTTTTTGAGGGGAATGGCAGTTTTGTACAACATCAGGCTGTGCTCAGGATTTGCTCCTGGTACTGTGCTCAAGAATTTCTCCTGGAAAAACTTAGGGAACCATCTGGGGTGTTAACAATTAAACCCAGGTAGGCTATGTGCAGGTAAATATCCTACCTACTTTACTATCTTCCTTGCCCCTATTATATCATATCTTGGCTATATAATGTCAAATATTTATTTGCAGTGATATTGCCCTTGATAATTTAGTCAAATTGAGCAGTGGGGGGGTTTATATGCCAATTTTTGTGATAATAACGTTAATAAGTTCTGATAAGTCACTGCCATTGGACCAGCCTAGTCAATATACTTTTTACCAGATTTCATGGCAAAGTTTCATGGCACACTGATTGTACATAGCAACATTCCTAATTATTTAATACCACTTTATATACACTTTATATACATTCACTTCACACACACATACATACATTTATACAGTCATACACACATTTTCACTCACACGTTTTCTCTATCACCTTGTCCAGATTTCTTTTCTTATACTATCTTTCATTTATCACAAATACAATTTTTTTTGTTTTGTCTTTAGGCCACATCCGGAGGTGCTCAGGCACTCAGTAATCACACCTGCCAGTTTCTGAGGAACATATGGAATACTGGGGATCCAACCTGAGTTGGCCACATGCAAGGCAAACAAATGCCCTACCTGCTGACACACTTACTACTTTTGATATATACGAAGATTTATATGGAAGTTATTAGGTGCAGTCACCAGACATAAAAGAGGAAGATGGGGTTCATTGAGAAATTTGAGAATCTTCCTACCACACAACAAAAGATAGGTAAGGAAAAATATAGGTTAGATATATGGTGCAGCAGGAATGATAAGAATAAAATAATGCACATAAAGGACTTTAAAAGTACATTACTTCAAAATTAATGGCAACTACTATGATAACTATTACAATAATATCTATGACACTTTCATACAAGTTTATTTAGTAAATGTTGTTCAGACAAATGTTCAGTGTTCATTGATTTATATCAAGCTAGAAATAAAAATATAAAACTACTCTGGTTTCTGAGGGAGAGAGAATAATACATAGGCGAAGAAGTATTTGTGGAAGCTGGAGAGATTGTTTATGGATGGAGTACATAGCCAGACTACCTGGCTCCATTCCCAGACCTACACAGATTCTTGAGTGCTGCCAGGTATAACTCTGAGGACCCCAGCACTACTGTGGAGGTGTCCCCCCAGAACAAACAGAAGCATTTGTTTTTGTAATAAATGAAAGATAATATAAGAAAATGAATCTGGACAAGGTGAAAGAGAAAATGTGTGAGTGAAAATGTGTGTATGACTGTATGAATGTATGTATGTATGTAAAGTGAATGTATATATGTGTATGTATGCTGTTTCCATAGAATTAAAGAAAATTTCCTGGGGAATGACAGTTGTTCTAAGACTAATTGTTGAAAAGCTCTATATGATCCCGGAAATTAATAACTAGAAAGAGAAAACAGTAATTTCAAGGGCTATGAAATAGACCAAGAAAGATTTGTCTTTTGAAGGAAAAAATATTAGAAACTTATGACAAAATTATATAGGACAAGCAATAACATGTTAGAATGTTCAAAATTCAGGGGCCAGAGAGATAGCATGGAGGTAGGGTGTTTGCCTTGTGTGCAGAAGGACAATGGTTCGAATCCCCGCATTCCATATGGTCCCCCGAGCCTGCCAGGAGCAATTTCTGAGCATAGAACCAGGAGTAACCCCTGAGCGTTGCTGGGTGTGACCAAAAACAAAAAAAAAAAAAGAAAAAGAAAGAACGTTCAAAATTCAGACAAGAACTTAATTTTATTCTAAGTATGTTGGGATTCACTGAAAGATTTTATGAAAGAAAATAAACAGACCTATTTTCATAAATTTTACAAACTCGTAGACTCACAAAAATGGTACAAAGAAGTTTCATATATCTTTTACACAAATGCTCTGATTATTTACATTTTAACATATTATCATTTTATTTGCTTTACCAATATTTTATGAATATCTTTGTAAGCACACAGCACCTTTACTTAAACCTTCAGTATGTATCATAGAAACATGAATACTTTCTTACATGATTATATTAGAATGAACAAAATGTAAAACAGTAAAATTAAGCTTATGTTGTCATTAAGACAACTTAATTAACATTAGCAGTAAACAGATTATCAACAAATATGGTTATCAACCTTCCTTAATGGCAGTGTGTTTTCTTGTTTTTGTTGCTCTTAGTTGCCTTTTTTTGTGTGTGTGTGGTTTTTGAGTCGCATCCCGCAGCACAGCAGGGAGTTACTCCATGCTATCTCTCCAGCCCCTTAGTTGCCTTTTCTTGACCTTAATTTTGAAAAGCAAATGTCAGTAATTTTGTGAGATATTCCTTTGTTTCAATGTGTTTGGTGTTTCTTTTATGGGTAGATTTAGGTTATGAGTATTTGAAGGAAATCCTTGTAAGTGATATTACAACTTTCTCAAGACATCCTATCAAGATTCACTGACTTTACTTTGGCCCAGTAATATAATACTGACCACTTGGTTAAGAACAACTCCTTGAGTTTTGCCAACAATTATTATTACTATTTTCTGTGATTGCTTAATTTGTATGTGCAGATGTCAGAATGTAGAGAACATATTTCTTATCATATTCTCATACTCTACTTGTTTCTGCATCTTCTCAATCCATTGTTCTTTCTATTATTAATGGTTGTTCTCCAGTGAAGTAGAACTTTTCCTTCTCTTTCAGTTATCCATTTGTTTATATTGGTATGTATGAAAATGTTTTATATATTAAATTAAACATAATTTTATATAAATTATATTTAAATGTAATGTTAAGTATTTTTGTTACTGAGTCTCTGAATTGCACACAGTGATACTTATGTATCTAGCTACTCTCAGGTTTGTGCTTTGGGGTCATTCCTGGGAAATGTTTGGGGAATCATGGTATTTGGAATCAAACCCAGACCTTCTGTATACAAAGCATGTACTCATTCCATTGAGCTATCCTGCCAGCTATGAATGGAAAGTCTTAGTATAGTTTCATTTTATTTTTTAATCAGGGCTCAAACTTTTCTCAAGTTTAAAAATCTTTTTGAGTCAGAGATTTTCAAAGTGCAGAGCACTTGCCTTGCATGAAGCTCACCCAGGTTTGATCCTCAGCAGCACATATGGTCCCCTGTACACCATCATGGGTGATCCATGAGCATAGAGTCAGGAGTAAACACTGAGTACTGCCAGGTGTGGACCCACACACACACACAAACACACACACACACACACACAAAACCACAAATCCAAAATATCACGTGGACTATAATGCATAAAATTTCTCATACAATTTAGGAAATACAGGAAACTTATAGAAGAATAATACAATATTATATGCAACAGATGAGTGACTAAAAGAGCTTAATTCCAGTTAAAAAATAGATTCAACTGGAATGGTTCTGCACATATGCATATATGTACATATCTACCCATTTAGCTCTATATTCATTTATTTAAAGAAATAGGCTCACTGGGCTGGAGTGATAGTGCAGTGGTAGGGCATTTGCCTTGCATGTGGCTGATACAAGATAGACCTCGGTTTGATCCTCGGTGACCCAGGAGCGATTTCTGAGCACAGAGCCAGGAGTAACCCCTGAGGGTCACCTGTGTGGCCCAAAAATAAACAAAAAATAATCAAAATCTGTAATTTTCTGGATAGCTCTCTTTCAAGGAAGGCACCAGTTTTTTTGTCTATTTTTTTTTTCCATTTTCAGTCCCTAATTGAAGAGCTAAGTCTCATCTATATTATGGAAAATAATATATTATACTCAAAGTTCATCAGTTTTGGGGGACCCTGGTACATTGCTGGAGAAAAGTAGAGACTCTGATAGTTGATGTGAGATTAGAACATAGCCTGCATGAAATTCTATCTTTAACTTTATTGTTAATCATAGTACCAAACTAAAAAATAGTCCATCACCTTGAATGTGAATTTTACTCAAAACTCTCAGAGAAATATTTATATAAGATAAATATAACACTCTAACCTAGCCAAGTTTACCCAATAAATTATCAGAGAAAATGAGATACACTTTACTTTATTTGGAGATTCAATGATTCATGGGAGAAAACTGAGGGATGGCTTCATTTATTCTTATTTTTATTATTGTTTGGGGGAGTGACTTCATTTCTGAAAATGACTCGTATTCAAATTATTTTCTGAATTTAAAAGTCACTATAAAGAAGATACAATTTAAGAAAAAAATGGTTTAAGACTTAGTTGAATATTCATCTTTTTAAACTGAATTGGTGACTCCAAACATTATTTTGCACATAATTAAAAATATATTAAAAATATACTCACCTCTAAGAGCTTTTGTCCCTATGCCAAGATCATTTGCATGCTTGACTCTTATTTTAAGTAAGAATTCTGAGTGTGTGTATATTGTAAACCTCTAGGAATTACTTCTGGCAGTGCTCAGGGGACCATATGGAACGCCGCAAACTGAAGCTGGGTGGACTGGTAAAAGGTAATTGCCCTATCTGCTATATTATTACTCCAGTCTGCTGTCTGTGTCCTTTTTGCTTCCTGTTATCAATAAATCTCAATTTAAGTGTTAGCTCTAATGAAACAGCTAGCTGGTTTCTTTCAACTACACGTACCTTGGTTCATCTGCACAGCACCTTCAGATACTTTATGCCAGAGAAATAGAAACGTTCTCCATTGTACACACTAGTAAAACTATTTGGCCAGTCAGAAAATGGCAAAGTGTCATTAAGCATAAATTCTATGGAGCTATTTAAAGGCTATGCGGCCTTTAGAAATAAGCGGTACTGGGGCCGGAGAGATAGCACAGAGGTAGGGCAGGGCGTTTACCTTGTACACAGCAGACCCAGAACAGATGGTGGTTTCAATCCCACATCCCATATGGTCGCCCAGACAGCCAGGAGCGATTTCTGAGCGCAGAGCCAGGAGTAAACCTCTAGTGTAACCAGGTGTGACCCAAAAACCAAGAACCAAAAAAAACAAAACCAAAAAACTCAAACAAACAAACAAACCGGCTACTGAATTTGTCCTTTTACCAAATTCCATCAAGGAGAAATTTTATGAAAAATAACCTACCCATAGTTTATCAATTGTATAGGTATTATTTAAGCTATTGTACAGTAATAGAGTTGAATAATTACCAAAATAGCCTTCAAAACAGTTTCAATATTCCAAAAAAAATCCCTTAGTTCTTCCTCATACCACTGGCCCTTTCAATTATTCAAGTATTTCTATACCTTTAAATTCTATGTCAATGCCATTAAGCCCCTGTTTCAGCCACAAGTTGGTTTTGGTCACAGTTTATTTGAAACCATCTCAGAGGCTGGAAAGTATTTTACTTTGTCAGACAAAACTAGACAAGCAGGTTAATGTTATATGAAATTAAATATTTACTTGTGAATGAGAGTGCTTATGCTAATTTTCTGTAGAAGAATTTAGATAAGTTAGCTCTGTGATGAACTGTTCATTATGACAATTTTGTTTTCTTACTGTTCACCACTAGAAACATCCTACCTTCACTTTTATAGTTTAGAAAAAGTGTAACTGCTAAATAGTGAATGTCTTTGAATGGCAAGTACTAGTCTTTTTCCTCCTTTCCTGCCTCTTCCTTTATTTTTAAATAAGCTTTTTGCTTGATTGATCAGTAACATGGCTTTTTTGATGATATAATTTTACTTTATTATCTGAATCTGAGATTAAAAATATTAGTTGTTTTGTCTTTTATTCGAACAACTACATTAAAAATGGTCTTTTTTCTGTGAAGTGAAAATCATTACAATCATAGATTGGTATTAGTTTCTGTATTCAAATTTATTATCTTTAAAAAAGACAACAATGATATTCTAGACTTGGATTTCCTTGAATTTAAAATAAAATTTTTTATATCTACTATATAAGAACTAGGAATCACAGGTAGGTCACTATTGCTTTAAATACCCAGCTGCTCAATGAAAGATTATTTTGGATTATTAAAATTATCTATAATGTTTGAGACTGGAAAAGCCACAGATATGCACCTATTGGCTGTTGAGATATTAAAGTGGTTTCCATATAAACATCATATGGGGACTTTTATTTCAAAGCTTGAGTTTTATTTTAGGAATTTTGACTTTGCTTTGGAAATCTTGTTAAATTGCATGGAAATACAAGTGTAAGTATGTAAACGATGTCTATTATAAAATAATCTGTATTTGGAGATTTAAGGATGGTTCACTGGCCATCATCCACTTTTCTAGTAGGACTCGATAAGCTAAATGCCCAGTATCTCTTGACAGGCACTAAGGGTAATGGCAGTAGCACTGTAGTTTGGGATTCTAGCATCGCAAGGAACTTTATAATCTGTGGTCCCCTGACATCAGAAAATCGAAAAAAAAAAAAAAAAAAAGAAATAACAGAGGAAGAAAAAGTTAAAGAATAGGTATTTGAGGGTCTGGGATGTGTCTCTGGCAGAGCATATGTCTTGTATGAATGAGGACCTAGGGTTAGTTCTTGACAATGCAGGAAGGAATCTCTCCTTCCCTCCTAAAACTCCTCTCTGTGGAACCATGATAGACTCAGAACACCCCAGCCCTACGTACTACTATGAGGGCCCTACCAAAATGAATGAGTTATTGAGTCCAAAACTGACACCAACAATGCTACTTGATAGGACCCTTACTTACATTATAATTACAAATTAATGCTTATGTTTATATCTTCATGTTTACAGCATGCTATACTTAGAGATTTATCTTATCTCTATTAGTCTTACTTGGCATTCATTCATTATGCCTTTTATATTCAGGTCTAGTATCTGGGACTGTATTTATAGATGTACAACTTTATTTGCCTGTTTTATGACTCATCCTTCTCCATGGATGTTCTTTGTCTGATTTCATTCTTGTTTCCATACTTCATACTTACATCTCAGATCTGAGTTTCTTTGCTGACATGATTTGAATGCCTTAGACACAAGTTTAGAAGGTCAGAGTAAAAGAGTAAATAGTTCATCAGAGAACCTAAGAGACCTATTGTCTGATTAATCAAAGGGTGCAAAGAAAGGAAGTTGGTTACACCCAACAAATATTTTAGTGAGCTCATGAATAACTTCTATTTAGACTTCATGATAATGCATTCATTTTGCTGGCCAAGGCCTGGGATAAACAAAGGTGACTCACTAGGAGAATAGGATGAGAGAAGGTTTGAGAGTAGTCAGTTCAGTGGGAAGATAACAAAATTATAATTTTGACTCTGGAACTAAGTAGTTTGATAAAACATATTTTACTAAGTTTTTTCTCTTTTTAATAAAATGTTAGTTAAATGTACAGTTTTTGCATTACTAACATCACGATTTGAAATAGAATTCAGTGACTCTCTAACCAAAGTCTATAACTTCAATACCTACCACCAAATCTTTAGTAATCAACTACTTCATTTCTGCAATAACTTGTTACATATTAAATTTATATTCTACATAACTTTATATAAATCTGAAAATGGCTTTTAATGTCTTTGGTCTTGGGACCCACTTATATTCTTAGAACTTAGTAAGGGTTAAAATTAAGGAGTATTGTTTATGTAGAATATAGAGATTAATATATTCTATTTGAAATTTAAGGGAGCCATTGTATGAATTCATTTAAATATAGCATAATGTTATAGCCCATTACATATCAATAATTTTTTAAAATGTTTATTGAATCTAACACCTAATGTGTTCCAGGTTCTGAATAGATAGACCTGATATGTGTGAGGCTCTTGAAACTGCCTCTATCTCCCTTCTTCCACAATCTTCAAGGCCCATTTGGGGCTCACTGAATCCTTGAGTAGCAGTTGATGCTTTCTCAGGTCTGATCCAGTGTGAAATCAGCAGTAGCAGCAATGAAAGGAACAACAAAACCAGGAGCTCTGCAGTAAAGGGCCATTAAAAAATTGGCGGTGGGGAGGAAGGTCAGAAAGATCAGAGTGGGAGAATGTTTGCCTTGCACAAAGCTGAATTATGTTCAATCCCCCCCACATGTTTTGAGCCAGTTGTAATTCCTGAGCACAGGGAAAGGAGTAACCCTTGAGTATAGCAAGGTGGGCCCCCAAACAAAAAACAAGAAAATACAGGGAGGGGGTTGGCTTCTGAAGATTTAGACAATAAACTTTTCACAAAGCAACTCTAATCATTTCAAGGAGAGGAGAAGAGAGGTCTGGGTTTTGCTTAGATGCCACAGGACATTGAGGTGATTCAGTATAGTGGCCACAGCTGTGCATCAACCTCGGGGGAATGGACTCCTCTGCCCAGAAGAGTGGAACACCTACAGGCTTATCTTACTGCAGAGGGACAGTTGGGCAGAAGGGCTAGTGGCCTACCTGCTTAATAAATTGAAAAAAAAAAAGATCATAAGCTAAGTTACATGAAGACAATTATTGCCTGATCTCACTTGATTTCACATATGAAAACTAATACAAATATTGATTGGTGACAGACTAAAACAGGGGCAATAAAAAACAGGAATGGGAACGAGATGTTGCACAAAAATTAGTTTCTGTTATATAATGAATAAATTCTGAACATCTACCATGCCTACAATTGGCAAAAACAACAGGTCTCAGTGTTAAGCAAAAGTAAATAGGGAAATGGAATATGTAAATGAGCTTGATGTCATAATTTCTTAATGTATGCATATGTCAAATATGTGTACACTTTACATAGACAACTTTTATTTGTTAAGCATATCTCAATGAAGGAAGATGGATATATTTTCAAAAGTTGCAGTAGTTTGTGGATTTTTTTTTTTTTTTTTTTGCTTTTGTTCACACTTCCAGTTTAATGAAAAGTCCCTGGGCTGGGGATGTGACTCTTTGGAGGAGCACTGACTTGTAAGCATAGGGATGAAGTTTGATCTCAGGTACTGCTCACATGCCCAGCACACTTCTGGGCTGGGCGAAAGTGCTATTTCTGAGGCTACTACAGACACACTCAATCTCGAAACTGGGTGCAATCCCTGGTCATCACACACACACACAAAAAAAGAGAAGAGACAAAGGTAAAGAGGGGAGGACTTATGTTTCTGCTATGACATGTGATGTAACTTCTAAATAAGTCCACTACACAGTTCTAAGAAAACAAAAATACAAGAGACAAATGCCATCCTAGAATTTCTTTGGATATGACTTTGAACATGCAATTAACCTTGAACAATTTTCAGATTGCACCTGAGTTTATATAATTTTTAATTAATATTTTTTATTAAAATACAGGATTTACTATACTGTCCAGTACACTTTTCATGCATACATCATTCTAATATGATTTCCATCATCAGAGATTCTACTTAACTCCAGTATGTGTAGCTATTAATTAAGTTTGGAAGACCTTTTGTTATGTTTGCTTGGTTGGTTTTGGGCGACATTCAGTGATCCTCAGGGGTTACGCCAGGCTCTGCACTGAGGAATCACTCTTGGTAGTCTTGGGGGACCATATGGGATGTCTGGGGATTGAACTGGTCAGCTGTGTGCAAGGCAAACACCCTACTCATTTACTATCATTCCCCAGCCCTTAGACCTTTATAAACACTGTAGTATTTGTAAGGAATTGCCATTTGAGCCCACATTTTTCTTCTACTTTCAAATACTTTTGCAGGATCATTTATTAATGTTATAACATGCTTTGACAACTATCATAACTAGTAAATAGAAATGTACATTTTTTTCCTTTACCTATATCTACTGCCTTAAAATCTGTTCCTAAAGGTCTTACCAACATTTACAAGTAAATTCACCTGTAAATTATTAGTAGTCTGTAAATTTCACGTCTCTAGACTTTTAACAGCGTAAACAAACTGTGAAAACATTTAACTATGAAAAGAACAATAAATTGTTCTCTGTTGTTTTTGAACCACAACAGGCGATGTTCAAAGGTTACACCTGGATCTGCTCTCAGGAATCACTCCTGGTGGTGCTCCCGGAACCATATATACTGTACTTCTGCTCTGATATAATATCTCCTCAACCCAGTTATCATTTAATAATGTCAAAAAATTCTTAGAAACTGAGACTGTAAGAAAACAAAAATCAACCTTAAGCAGATATAGTATAAGGAAAGCAGTTCCTTGAATATGATTATATAGTTTAGCATTGGTCTGGAATATTTCTCCTATTCATCAAAATTATAAAAAAAAACATTTTGGGGCCTGGAGAGATAGCACAGTGGGGTTTTCCTTGCAAGCAGCCAATCCAGGATCAAAGATGGTTGGTTCGAATCCCGGTGTCCCATATGGTCCCCCGTGCCTGCCAGGAGCTATTTCTGAGCAGACAGCCAGGAGTAACCCCTGAGCACCGCCGGGTGTGGCCCCAAAAACAAACAAACAAAAACAACAACATTTTGGGGAAAGGTTACACCCGGTGATGCTCAGGGTGATGCTCAAGTTGATGCTCCTAGCTATTTGCTCAGAAATCACTCCTGGCGTAGGGGACCATATGGGAATGCCAGGAATTGAACCCAGGTGCATTCTGGGTCAGCTGCTGTGCTATCTCTTCAGCCTCCAAAAACCATATTGAGACAAATAATGAAAATAATATACATATAATATATAATTATATATTATAACATATATAAGTATATATAATTATATTATATTATTATATTACATATAATATGTAATTCCTTACTCATCATCATCACTTTATCAAATGTTGAGCAATTTCCTGACTGATTGCTCTGAGCTTTTGAGTAGATAAGACATTAATTTTCCTAGAAACAAACTGCTGGAATGAATCATACCTTCCTATCTCTTATAGATTTATCAACATAAAACTTAATAACTGTCAGCTACCATCTTTTAAGAATAATCAGGTAATTGTTAAGCTGTAAATGTGTCAGAGGATCAAGTGTTGCATATAGTTCTTATGCAGCAAAAGAGCATATTGGTATATCATGACATTGTGGTTATATAGAAAACCATAGTATATTAAAGCAAAATTAAATCTTGAGTAGAAAAGAAGCACACTTAAATAATCTTAACTAGGGGCCAGTGAGGTGGCATTAGAGGTAAGGTGTCTGCCTTGCAAGCGCGAGCCAAGGAAGGACCTCGGTTCGACACCCGGCATCCCATATGGTCCCCCCAAGCCAGAGGCCATTTCTGAGCACTTAGCCAGGAGTAACCCCTGAGCATCAAACGGGTGTGGCCTGAAAAACCAAAAAAAAAAAAAATCTTAACTAATTTCTTCTAGTTTAAAGACTTTCTTGAGAATACGTAAATATAGTTTCATTTTATTGCTATATTAATTATGTGATATAGGTAATACGTATGCATTTGTAGAGTTCATATTTAATTAAATAATAAAATAAATATAATTAAGTAAATTTTACACTAGTAATATATTTTCACTATCTACTTAGTTTTCTTATAGGGTTATTTCTTATAGGTTATGGTTTGTTTTTAAAATTTTATAAGTTATGCTGATCAACGTATCATTAATATCAGTAGACTAAAAATATGGTGTAGCTTAGCTGCAATTTTTGTCAACATAAATATACCTTTATTTACAACTGAAATTTAAATGGACTTAAAACTACATCACACTTTTTCATGGATGACAGTTTTTATTACACATTTTAGAGCATTTAAAGTAGTAAAGATAGGGCTGGAGAGATAGCACAGTAGCAGGGCCTGTGCCTTGCATGCAAATGGTGGTTCAATTTCCGACATCCCATATGGTCCACGAGTCTGCCAGCAGCAATTTCTGAGAGCAGCAGATCCAGGAGTAACCTCTGAGCATCACTGGGTGTGGCCCCAAAATAACAACAACAACAACAAAATTACAATCAATAGGATTTATAATGAATACTTATTATAAACATATAAATATGATGAATCTTGAATACTCATTTTTAATATGCTTCAATAATATCTGCATGTAGCTAATACTATATTAGATTCTCAATATTTCTCTAAATTTATTTATTTTTTAATAAATTAATTACATTTTTTGGCCACATTCGGCGGTGCTCAGTGGTCACTCCAGGCTCTGCACTCAGAAATCGCCCCTGGCAGGCTCAGGGGACCATATGGGATGCTAGGAATCAAACCCTGGTCTACCCCGGGAAAGCTGCATGCAAGGCAAATACCCTACTGCTGTGCTATTGCTTCAGCCCCTGATTTCTCTAAATTTATTATTCTATGAGCCACTTGGTGTTGTTCTCCAAAATTTTTCACATCCAGCCTGCAACTGGAAGGAAAATAAGAAAGTATTAAATGCACACAGAAAGAAAAATGATCAATAAATCACGAGAGGCATATATCTATGTTAATGCCTATAGAGGTCCAAATAAAATCATAAGGTTGGGGCCAGAGAGATAGTATGGAGGTAAGGCATTTATTTGCCTTGCATGCAGAAGTTTGGTGGTTCGAATCCCAGCATCCCATATTGTCTCCTGAGACTGCTAGGAGCAATTTCTGAGCGTAAAGCCATGAGTAACCCCTGAACGCTGCCGGGTGTGACCCCCCCCAAAAAAAAATCATAAGGTTAATTTTGTCATGTGGTCAGATGAAGAAAAGTTTGTAGGATGATCTTAATAGATTCTGTCATTAAATCACTTTATCTTGATGCATCTAATTTCTGCTAAGATCTACAGTACATCTCAGAAAAAAATACCCAGACTTAGGGATTTCTGCTCTTGTGAACATTTTGGGGCGAATTTTAAAATCTGAACATTACTTTTTCTCCCATTGTCCACTCTTAAAAAGCATTTTAATCATATGCACTACAATAGCAATATATCAATGATCTCATGTCATAAAACAGTGTATTTTGACCATTCTCACTAGATTAAACAAATATTTTTAAAAATGATAACCTGCTACAGAACTATTGGAGAAAAATGTCAAGGCAGGCTTTTTGGTTTTGTTTTGTTTCTTTGCTGCAAACCTTAATCTCCTTCCTTCCTTCCTTTTTTCTTCATTGCAGCATAAAGACTGTAAAGGGACAGGAAAGTGGTGTTGATAACAGTTTCTGTAATAGGAAGATGTATTTAAAATGAAGCAATAGCACTTTCACTAACTTTCCCACAAATTCTGCTCCACTATCACACAAGAGTAGAAATATCTCCTTAGTAAGGACGGAAGTATAATTATGCTTTTATTCTGGTAGTATAACCTGACTTTGCTAGTATAGATAAAACCACAGTGACATCTATTTACATCTCTAAACATTTACTTTAAATCCATTTTTGTGGAAGCTTTTTTTAAACAAAAAATTTAGGACTTTATATATACCTAGACCTGTTTGGATATCTGCAAATACTGGCTATTTTGAGAAGCTTTATCTTTCTACCCCCACCAAAATTGTAGAAATAAGAGTATTGAGTACAGTGGGTACGGCGTTTGCCTTGCAAACCAGGGTTGATATCTGGCATCCCATATGGTCTCCTGAGCCCTCCAGAAATAATTCCTGAGTACAGAGCTAGGAGTAGTCACCGAACTTCACCGGATGTGGCCTGAAAACCAAGAGAAAAAAAAAGAAATATGACTACTGATATCTCAGAATGGGTATATAAAATGATTTTAACTGACTGAGATAGGGTACAACAGTCCAAAGACAGAAAATTCAATAATCCAGAAAAGATATATGGTTGAGAGACTAAATTCAAATTCTTAATAGGTCTTACATTAGAAGTAAGAGACAATAACTAATTTTTGCAGAATGTAGTTTTCTTAATAAGTGAATGCAAATAATCATAGTTATTGCTTGGGTAAGGGTAAATAATGTGTTACATAGCAGTTATTGAAAAAATACCAGCTTCTACTTTCTGCTCTTCCCTCCTTTTCAGTCATGTTATTGACTACGAGGAAACAAGGATAGGCGATATGAATACTCAAAGAGATATCAATTTTCAACTCAACAAATACCGTGGTTGGAGAGATGATTCAGCCCATAGGACGTTTGCTTTGTTCATAACAGACTTGGGTTTGATCCCAGGCATCATCCAAGCCTGGCCGTGATCCCTGGATGAAGATAAAGGAGTAAGTCTGAGCAAGGTCAAATTTGGCCCCCAAACAAAACAGAAAACTGAACAAAAATACAAATAAAGTTTAAATAACTGAAAGATGATTTTTACAAAATAGGATATGCACCACGTGTTTTCTTTCTTGAAAACACCAATTTATTTTCTTAAGATGTAATGTCAAGAAAAACATAGGTTGGGATAGAGGTTTAGTATAGCTACAGGGGGTAGAGTGTTTGCTTAGTTTTCAGCAGACCAGTTTCTTTCACATACATCTCTAAAGGGTCCCCCAGCACCACCAACAGTGATTCCTGAGTACAGGGACAGGATTAATCCTTGAGCACCACAGGGTGTGGATCCAAAACAACAACAAAAGAACAAAACAAAAACAAAGCTCGGAATAACTCCACTCAACCCCCCAGGAATTTAGGCTATCATAAATGAAGCTATTTCGGGCCGGGCGGTGGCGCTGGAGGTAAGGTGCCTGCCTTGCCTGCGCTAGCCTAGGACAGACCGCGGTTCGACCCCCCGGCGTCCCATATGGTCCCCCAAGAAGCCAGGAGCAACTTCTGAGCGTCAAAGGGTGTGGCCCAAAAACAAAACAAAACAAAACAAAACAAAAAAAAAACAATAAATGAAGCTATTTCAAGTTTTAGAAGGCAGTTAGAAAATTCTTGTTTTGATGGAAGGCAGCTTTTTTTTTTTTTTTAGCATATTATCCCCTCTCAGGACACCTGGATATGACCATCAAATGCTGCGAAGTGATTTCTACATCTGAATGTAGAAGTGGATTTTTGCATAAACAATCATTAATTAAAGATGTCAAGCTTTGAAAATTACATAATTAATATTTCGTAAAGGATATTAACTTCTAATGAAGGAATTCTTAGAAATGCATGAGTGATAGTGTACAGAAAATAAAAATAATTAATAGTTAATAAATATTAACAGAATATTATCTAATGACATCTAAGACTTCCCTTAACAGTCTTGGCATATTGCTTTGAGATTTTTGTACCCAAAAGTCACACTTCAGGAAGAAGTTTCCTCAGCACTGACAGTTTATGCTTTACACCAACATTATGTGTAGGTAGCTGTGTTACAGAGCAAAAAAGAAAATATAAAGCATATTTTATTAATAGTAATCAAAATAAGTCGTTATGGATTAATTAATAAAATATACCTTTGTATTATGTGTTTTACTGGAAAATAGAGAAAATAAAAGTTTTGATATATAGTTAATTTCAGGCCTAGCATTGATAAAGTTTTAAGAATCTCTATAAAATATTTACTTTGGGATGAGTGGACCTATCTACGGAAGGGGAGAGACAATGATACTTTAAGATCAACTCATTGGTTTTAAATGACAAAATGGGTTTTAATTGGCTGATCAAGTCCATTCTGGCTCACAGTTAAAAACCTAAGTCAGTTGTTACACAACCTCCAAAATGTGAACCCATTTCTTACGTGCACCCCGCCAGCATCTCTAGCCCCTTCCCCCAACTCTGAGATCTTCAAAGCTTCTCGGGAGATCCAAATTACGTGATCCAAGACATCACCTCCCAAAGGGTCTGGAGTCCAAAGTCAACTAGAGGTCAGCGAGACTAGTCCAACCTGCCCACCTCAAAGGCAGCGCTGCCTCTCCACCCCACCCCAGCCCAGCCCTCCCCCGCTTGACAGTTGTTGCTATTTGCAAACGCAAACACTCAGGCCTCCCCCGAAGTAAGCTAGGAAAGTGGAAATCCAATTTGGGCTGAGAGGAGAAAAGAAACTGCTGGATGGATGCTCAGCCTTGCAGACCTCAGCCACGCACAAACTCCTTCTTTGGAAGAGTAAGAGAGAAAATAAAAAATAAATAAATAAAACCCAGGGTGGAAGCCGTAGCCGCTGGCACCGTTTACAGGCGTTGCCCATTTCTCAACTGAATGCCTGCCAGCCTTGGGGGTGGGGATGGAGGCGGGTGGAGGTGGGGTGGGACCCCCTGGGGCGAGTGGCCGAGGCGGGAAAGGCTGCGGGCCCTGGGGGTGGGGGCGAGCTGGGCTTGCGGGCTTTTGGAGGAGGTTTCTAGGGATGCCGCGGGAGGGAGACTGCAGGAATGCCCTGGGGCGAGTCGGGGGGAGCTCCCCGGGACGTCTGATTTCCAAATGGTCACCTTGGATGAATTTCAAACTGCAGTACATTGGTCAGCGCTGCTAAGTTTCTTCTTTCTACCTGCGGCACAAAGAACAGCCTAACGTTGCAGAAACACACACACACACACACACACACACACACACACACACACACACACACACTGCAAGGCTAAGCATCCATCCAGCTCTACGTGTGGCACAAATAACAGCCTCACTTTGCAGAAACACAGACACACACAACTAACAAGCATCACTTTGTAGAAACCAACACACACAGACACACACACACACGCACACATACTGCAAGGCTAAGCATCCGTCCAGCTCTACCTGTGGCACAAATAACAGCCTCACTTTGCAGACCTAACACACACACACACACACACACACACACACACACACACACACACACACACACACTGCAAGGCTAAGCATCCATCCAGCTCTACCTGTGGCACAAATAACAGCCTCACTTTGCAGAAACAGACACACAACTAACAGCATCACTTTGCAGAAACCGACACACACACACACACACACACGCATTTGTACATGGGGTTAGAATCAGCGTTACAATCCGACTGCAGGCGACCCTTCCTGCAGAGGCTGCGGCGGCGGACGGAACCGCCTCCCCGCACCTGCTTCTGCCGAGGAGGCGGCGCATCTCCCCGCGGCCGGGCGGCCGGGCTCACCTGGGCCGGTCCGGGCGCGCCCGCACGCTGCGGGGCGACGCTTCCCGCACGGGGGCGCTGCCACCTGCCCTGCCCAGGCCGGGGAGGAGCCGAGCGGGACTCCCGAGCGGGCTCCGGACCTGGCGGCTCCTCTCCCAGCTGCGCGGGCCGGGCCGGGCCGGGCCGGGCCGGGGACCATGAAGGGCGGCGAAGGCGTCGACAACCCCGCGTTCGTGCCCTCCAGCCCCGACGCCCCGCGCCGGCGCCGCGCCTCGGCCTCCGCCGTCGACGTCCGGGTGGAGGTCCCGAGCCCGGAGCCCCCGGCGCCCCCCGCGCCCCCCGCGCCCGCGCCCGACGGCCCGCCCGGGTCCGAGTCGCCCCCCGAGTTCGAGGAGGGGCCGTGCGGCTGGGGCAGCCTGCAGCCCGAGGGTCTGCAGCGCTGCAACACGCCGCTGGGCTTCCTCGTCCACTACTGCCTGCTGGCTCTCACGCAAGGTAAAGTCGGGGGGCGCGGGCTGGGGGACCCCCCAACCCCACCCCGGGGAGAGGAGCGCCGCGCTTGCTCTGCAGCTTCCTCCCGGGCTTGTGCGGGCGCCCGTCGTTGCTGCTAGCTAGCTAGCTAGCCGGGGCGTCTGCTTGGGGTTGGGGGCCCGTCCCAGGGGCCCCTCAATGGCAATTGCACGCTTTTGGGGGGTTGCTGGTTTCCTCCCCCAAGAAGTGCAAACCTAACTTCTACCCCTTGGGCAGGTGGGTGGCTGAATGAGGGAATCCAAGCTTGCAAAAGGGGTTTGTTTGTTTGTTTATTTATTTATTTAGCATTTTTATTTTATTTATTTATTTGGTTGGTTTTGGGGTCACACCCTGCAGGACTCAGGGGTTCTTCCTGGCTCCGCTCTCAGAAATCGCTCCTAGCAGGCTCAGGGGACCATATGGGATGCTGGGATTCGAAGCACCCATCCTTCATGCTATCTTTCCTGCCCCTATTTGTTTGTTTGTTTATCTTGGTATTTATTTATCTATTTGTAAACATTGTTTCTGGTGGGCATTCTTGGATTTGCAAGTTTTAGAGGAAGGTGGGGCTCAAGGGAAAGTGTTTGGAAGTTGCAAAAAATGGGGAGCCCTCAGCCCTGCCAGGTCTTTTTATTATTATTATTATTATTATTATTATTTATTATTATTATTATTATTATTTTTACTTGTTGGATCCCAGTTCTTTTGCACCCCCCTGTGATTTGAGGGTGAGTGAGGCCGGTGCAGCAAGTCGAGGGCTAGTGCAGAGCCTGTTTTTGTTCCCGGAGCTCTTCTTGGTACCTTGGGGAGTTTCTGATAAAGTCGAGGTGTATGCCCTCAGGAGTTGCTCTCCAAGACTGCTTTGGAGGCTCCAGCGGGAGTCATGGAGGGAGGGAGAGAGGGAGGAGAAAGATTGCCTTGAAAGAAAGCTTTAAGAGAAGGTGATACTGACTCCTGCAAAGGATAAACGAAATGCTCCGACTCACACCCTAAGGTGACCAAGCGAGCTGGGTGGGATTAAGTCACACCACAGGATGTTACACAATTCAATAGGGTGTAGATATTTTCTTCTTTTTTTTTTTTTTGGTGGGGAGAGTGATCACTTATAGTTAAAAAATACTTTGGACAGAGGCAATTCAGGACACATCGAAAGAAGTACATGTAGTCTAGGAATTTTCCCTTTGGTGGGGAGGAGGATGGAGGGTGGCTTCCCCAGTTTAGCAGAACCTCAATTCTAAATAGTCTTCCTGTTCTTCCTGTCCTTCTCCTGTCTCAAAGGAACTCATTGTCCCTTGCTTGCTCCTGTAAGGTGTTAAGATAGTGTTTGTTAAAGACTGGCCAATTGCAGGTCTTCTACACAGGTAGTTTTTGTGCTGGGAGTTTGTCTTTTTATTATTCTCGTCCTCACTCAAGTTTATTGTCTTGCTCATGTTCTGATCTTAGTTAACCTAAACACATCAATATAAATGGTCTCAGCATTGTCTCAGTACAATTCCTTTGTATTCAGAGGAACACAAAGTTTTCTTGTAACAAACACAAGTGAAAATTGCTTGCTTACATTTTGGTCATAAACTGCGTTATGGAATTTCAGTGCTATTCCAGAACACATTTCTTTTGGGTTCAATATGAAAGATTGCTTAAAATTATTTTCAGTTATAAGTTGTATTCTTAAAGAACTAAGAGGGTGAGTCAGGAAGCTGTGTCTACCCAGACCTAAATCTACAACTTCAGAAGCATAACCTAAATGTCAGTAGTTCAGTAAATTAATTCCAGTTTTAATTTGTTAGAATGACTGGAAACATTATATTGATGATCCTTGGGAAGACCATTTTAGTGGATTATTGATAGGTGTGTAATGGTGGGGGAAACTGTCTAGAGCAAAGTTTTCTTTTTTGGTTTGTTTTTTGAGTCACTGGGTCATACCCAGTGGTGGTCAGGGTTTAATGTTGGCTTTGTTCTCAGGAAATTACTGCTGGCAGGTTTTTAGGACCTTATGGAGTACAGGGATGGAACCTAGGCTAATGCATACAAGGCAGTCACCCTACCCACTGTATTATCTCCAATCTCAGAAGTTTTAAGATTTTATGCTGGATTCTCCAAGCCAACAGGACTTCTCTTAGCATTGAAATTCCTAGTATGTTTTTTGTGTATTTTGTATACATAGACACATAGAACTTCTTTCTTCCTTTTTTAAAAACAACAACAACAACAACAACAGAACAGATCCTTGGAACTTGTGTAGCATTAAATAGGGCCCCACTGGTTGAACTTTTTTGAGTTTTGCCTACAAACCAATGAGTTCTAGTGCCTTTTATGGGAAATAGGACCTGAAGAGCATCAGCTAGCTGTGTTGGAATGGAGGTGACACTGTAAAGGAGGTGTAGGCCATAAATTTATACCTGGCAAGCAAGACCCGTCAAGTGCCTGAAATCAAAGGTGTTAAGTGCCTGGAAGCAAACTGCATATTAATTTGTGCATCTACCACTTAACCATCCATTGGAACTTGGGCCCAAGATCTTTTATTGTTTGTTTGTTTTCTATGACTCAACACACTTTTAAGGTGTATATTCAAGAGAGAACAGGGACTTCTCCAGAGTGGAAAACACAAGCAAAGAAACATTCCAGCAAGTGAGTGAGACACATGTTCAAGAGAGAACATGGACTTAAAAAGCAAGTCTGACTTTTAATCATTGTGACAGGTTTTCCAGGGGTTGGGTAAAGCTTTATAGTTTTATGTGACTTTCCTAAGATACACAGTTCCTAGACAGAGATTTTGACTTTGAAATTTCAGGAATTACAAATGGCTTTTAGAAACAGTGAATTTGCATAACAGTAAACAAATAATGTGGGTCTTTTAAAACTTGCTGCTAACTTTCTTGAAATATATTTCTTCAAATACAAGAGTTGTCAATATATATGTATACACAAACAGTTCTGATAGGGTTAAATTTAGAGGGATTGTAGTGATCGCGCCTGTGTTTTCTCTATTAACGAATGAAAGGTCCACAGGGTGTTCTTTTCAATAACATCTGTGACTAGTTAAAACACTTTTTAATTATATCTTCATTTTTTCACTCGCTATTGATATATAAAGTCCTGTAAATATACTGTCTAGAGTGGACGACATTTAATAAAGTTGGTTAAAATTATATTTCCAGCTTTTCTTTGTTTACCTTCTATTCCTCAGTCCTGGTTATTCTCAGCAGATTGAGGGGGTCAAGGTCAGGTTTTGTTTTTATCCTTTGACTTTACATATAAATTAGTGTACCCGTGGAAGTAATATTCCTCTCTCCTCTCTCTCCTCTCTCTCTCTCTCTCTCTCTCTCTCTCTCTCTCTCTCTCTCGGCCATTTATAATGTCTGATCTCAAAGCAAATATATTAGTAAGGACATATGTTTTTGAGTTGCCAGGCTATGTAACTTTGATAACAGTACACTAAAAATATAAAGATAACTAATTTTTTTAGATTTAATTTAATGTTATTGAAACCATTGTGATTTACAAAGTCCTTCATAGTTGGGTTTCAGACATACAATGAATTAGAGCCGATTCCACCAACAGTGTTGACTACCCTCTACCATGTTCCCAGAGTGTATACCAACCACCACCATTTGCCCCCTAGCCTCTCAGTAGTTGGACTATTAAAGTTTGATTCCATTGTTGTTGCCTTTGGCTTGAATATTAGTTCTGTTCTTCATTAACACTACCAATGCCCCCAAGACTGTTTGACCCCTGACCCCCATCCTTTCATATTTGTGTTTTCCTCCTCTGTTCAGTTTCTTTCCTTCTCCTTGCTATACTCTGGGACTACAAATAACTAAATTTTAAGAGCATCATGTTCACAAACAATTTCTGATGGTAGAACTCTATTTATTTATGTATTTATTTATGGTAGAGCTCATGTATTTATTTTTCTTTCTAGGTATTGTAGTCAATGGCCTCGTAAATATCAGTATATCTACTATTGAGAAGCGCTATGAGCTGAAGAGTTCCCTCACAGGCCTGATTTCATCAAGCTATGATATCTCCTTTTGCGTGCTGTCTTTATTTGTCTCATTCTTTGGTGAAAGAGGACACAAACCAAGATGGCTTTCATTTGCATCCTTTATGATAGGACTGGGAGCATTTGTATTTTCACTGCCAAGATTTTTTAGTGGAGCATACCAAATAGGGTCCCTTTTTGAAGGTAAGATTTCTGTTGTTTGTTTTTGCTAAGAAATTGTCTGAAACATGATCCTGGGCTTTGTTGGGTAAAACTCTGGTGCTAAGGGCTCATGTGATCAGCATATCGCTACTTGGCTTTATGTGAAATATGTGAAATGGAAGATTTTAGATCTAGATTGTACATTGTTCATTAACTTCTGTGTTCCTCTAGTAGTCATGTCCTTAGTGCACTCACTGCTCTTCAAAAAGCAAGAAGTTGGTTTTCCTTTGCAGGGTGTTGGAATCTGTTTGGACTTAGAAGATGTGCTATTATTCTCCTTTGGTGGTTGTTTGGTCTAGGTTTACAGCTCAGTTCTGTATTCTGACCTGTTCGATCCTGATAGGAGATTGGGGAGGATTTAGAGGAACTCGGGAATTTTTCCTTCCATTATAGAGAAGTAGTTTCTTAGAAGTTTTGTGAGTTATCTAATGTGTTGTTCCAGTTAGATGAAGTACATTATTCAAAAACTCAAAAGGGAAATGTCAGTACATTTTTGGTGGTGGTGTTATTTTGTTGTTGTTATTCCGATATATATATATAATTAATCATGCCAGGCAATGCTGGGGATTACATCTGCCTCTGCGCTCAAAAAAATCACATCCTGGGCTGAGAGATAACATGGAGGTTGGGGTGTTTACCTTACATGCAGAAGGATGGTGGTTCGAATCCTGGCAGCCTTATGGCCCCCTGAGCCTCCAGGAGCGATTTCTGGAGCGTAGAGCCAGAAGTAACCCCTAACGCTGTTGGGTGGTGACCCAAAAAACCAAAAAAAAAAAAAAAGTCACTCCTGGCAGGGCACAGGGGACCATATGGGATGCCAGGATTTTTGAACCACTGTCTGTCCTGGATCAGCTGCGTGGCAATGCAGAATGCCCTACCACTGTGCTATCTCTCCTGCACACAAGGATCACTCCTGTGATGTTTGGAGGACCATCTGGGATGCTAGAGATTGAAGTTGGGGTCAGCTGCATGCCAGATAAATGCTCTCCCACTGTACTATTGCATAGGGCCCCTGACATTTTCATGATTTTTTATATTTTTTTTCACCAAAAAATAATTTTTAGTGAGAAAATAGGTTTGATAGAGCAGGAAGAATGTACTAAAGAAAGATATCTATATTTTTAGTGTCCTTCCTAGTAGCAAATTTAAAATAAAGCTTACGGAACTATAAAATTTCGGTTTTCAGGCTTTGGTTCCATAGGAGAATTAAAGGCCTTAGCATAATGACAGGAAATTGGGGGGTAGGCAGCAAAGTAGTTATTGGCTTTTTAAGAAGATAAGATTTTTTTAGAAATTTGTATTCTTAATGTTAGTATTTCCTAATCATGTTTCTCAGTTACAGACTGAACAGAAGTAGAAAAAAGTTTTCAACAACAGTATATGTGTGTGATATATAGTGCAATTGTTGTAAATATACATATATACATATTTTATAATATATATTATAAAGTATATATATATTTCTGGGTTTTTGAGCAACTGGCTGCTCTTGGGTTATTCCTGGCTCTGTGCTCAGAAATGACTCTTGGCAGGCGAGGGGGATCATATGGAATGCTGAGGGTTCAAATCCAGGTTGGGTCCTAGGTTGTTGCCTTCGAGGCAAGTGCCTCTATCTACCTCTGCTATCACTCTGGCCTCAACATCAAAATATTTCTAGTGAAGCACCATTTTTAGGAATTTACTAATCAGGCAGCAGACTTTGTTTTGGAAATAAAAATGATATGCAGGCATATGAACTAATGTCATATTTTTAAAACATGCTTGAGTTTAGAATGAATGAGATAAGGAAAAAGTATTTTATCAGGTGAAAGAGCACATAAATGAAATTGTAGTGGCTATCCAGGATTTGAATATGTTTTGTGGTAAGGTCAAGTTCTTACAGTAGAAAAATCTAAAATTTATTCTGTCATACAAGAACTATGACTGTGATGTCAGGATACTATTTTATACCCTTCAGATGACAGTCTGACTTAGTGGGATCACCAATTTGTCCTTAAGTGTATGATACATTGATGTAAACAAATCTGAGGTTCTTAAGTTTCAGATCTTTTATTTATTTATTTATTTATTTATTTATTTATTTATTTATTTATTTATTTATTTATTTATTTTTTTTTTTTTTTGGTTTTTGGGCCACATCCGGTGTTGCTCAGGGGTTACTCCTGGCTGTCTGCTCAGAAATAGCTCCTGGCAGGCACGGGGGACCATATGGGACACCGGATTCGAACCAACCATCCTTAGGTCCTGGATCGCTGCTTGCGAGCATAACACCGCTTGTGCTATCTAAGTTTTCAGATCGTTTTTTTTTTTTTTGATTTTGTGGGCCACACCCGGTAATGCTCAGGGGTTACTCCTGGATAGTGTGCTCAGAAGTTGCTCCTGGGCTTGGGGGACCATATGGGGGACACCGGGGATCGAACCGCGGTCCGTCCAAGGCTAGCGCAGGCAAGGCAGGTACCTTACCTTTAGCGCCACCCGCCTGGGCCCCTAAGTTTCAGATCTTAAGTACAGATCCTATTACGATAAACCTGGAGTGCTACAGTCTCTTGCCATGGCACACTTAGAGGTTATAGCCAAATTGTATAATTTGTAGTTATGATTTTTTTAATTTTACAAATTATTTAAGTTTTTTAATTATATTGCTTACTTTAATTAAAGAGTTTTCATAGATTGGCTGAGCTCTTAAGTCAAGATACTCAAGCTTATTTGACCTATCATTATCTTTTCAGATAAAAAAAACCCAACAAACTCTGTAGAGCACCCTGTGGGTGAATAAGCAGAAAACTTACTAAGTTGTACCAGAGGCCATCCCCATATTTCTTGTCTCCCCAAGGAGACAATATCCCCCACCTGGAGAAATGGGCCCAATAACACCCCACTTTGGGGGTTACTATTATAAACTGAGACTTCAGATAGTACTTTGTTTGTGACAAAATATAGAGTCAGACTGTCCTTGTTTTGGGTTTAGTCATTTATATACAATGAGTATGGTCATGGACTAAAGGTGGGTACTTAGAAATACCACTTCAGGCCACCTATTGAGAAAGGGAAAGCAAAATGAACAAATAAGATGTTATGGACTGCACATACACAAGGAACAAGTAGTTTCGATACTAGCGCAAAAAGAGTTAGGGGAGGTTATTGTACTTATAACTGGGACAATACACCTCCTTGAGAGATGCTTTCATGACTGGAAAAATGTATGCTTCTTGCAGCAGTGGCTTAGGTACATTTTAGCAGTTGCATTTTTTTTGCCAGTCAAGCAATGAACTTTGAAAAGTATAAGGTATATTTAAATTTCCTTTAGAAGTTTATGAGTGTTTACCAATGAAAATATTTTGAATATCTTATTTAAAGATATTGCTGATTTTGGCTGTTACTTTGAGAGAGGATTATAAGCAGATGGATCAGTGAAAATATTTGCACTACAGTTCACCTGAGCTGGTCAAAGAGGTTAGGACAGATTAGTTAACAGTAGAAAGTCCAGAGAAATTGAAGCAGCTAAGAGAAAGATCTTGGCCAGAGAAATAGTACAGCCTCTGGATGTCACCAGGAGATGCTGGAGTGCGGGACTGGAAGCCAGAAGGTGGCTCTCAGGAATGGGCCCTAACTACTGTCCACTCTGTCCCCCTAGAAAATAGTAGCCTTCAAGTGAGAAAAGCAAAACATATGGTGGAAATGCTCCTTATTTAAAATTAAAAGCCAGGGAATATACAGATTTTGAATGGCAAGAGCCAAAAATATAGGAACATAATGTTAGAGCTTGGATTTTTATTAATTGAAATCACACATGCAGTTTAAAAACTAGCATTTAGAAAATGAGTGCATTCATGTTTGTGTGTGTGTGTGTGTGTGTGTGTGTGGTGTGTGTGCGCGCGCGGCACGCGCGCTGCGTGCGTGTGTGGTGCGCGTGCTCTGTTTTTGGATTTAAGGAAACCAGAGTCAGTTCTCAGTGTGGAGAAAATAATCTCTGAAGTAGAAGATTAAGGGTAATCTAATATCATTGGTAAGTTAGAAGAAAACAAAATATGAAATAGTGAGAAGTATTATAGTTTCTACAGGTGTGAGAATTAACCCAGGGAGGAGGTTAAAAGTTAACAAAAGGTAGAAAAGAATGTTTGGAAGCACCCTTAAATTTCATCTTATCAAAAGTAAATTTTGAGCAGGTTTGGGAAAATATTTTTAAGATAGGTTTAGAGACATAAAGTTTAGGGGGTATTTGACTTTGAATGGGTATAACAAACATTTTGTAAGTCCTTGGTTAAATTTCAATACTCATTAAGTAATAGCAAGTTACTCAAGAAATATTTGAGTTGTCAAAATATGTTAGTGAGTGAATCCCCTTAAAGTTGGCTTGTCTTGCCACAAAGGCCAGTTAAGTTAAAATTATTAATTCATCGGGAGATAAGGGCAGGTTTGAGATTCATTTTTCCTTAATTGGACTAATGAGAAATGAACATTGTTTTAACTAGTTTAAAAGACATATGGTATCATAGGCAAAAATATTATTGTCATAAATTATCGATTTTTTTTTTTGCTTTTTTGGGCCACACCCAGTGACGGCTCAGGGGGTTACACCTGAAAGTATGCTGAGAAATCGCTTCCTGGAGCTTGGGGGACTACATGGGACACCAGGGATAGAACCCAGGTCTGTTCTAGGTTAGCATGTGCAAGGCAAATGCCCTACCGCTTGCGGCCACGTGCTCTGGCACCCTTAACTTTCTGGGTAATTTTTGGGCCAATGAAAAACTTGTAGTGTGAAAAGGGAAACTAAAAATGCTAAGCATGTTTTGAATATCAAATGTTTTAATATTCTTTTAGATTAATTTTACTTCAGCATTGCTAAAATATTTCTATCACTGATACCTTGCAGTGTTGTAGAATGTCAGGATTATTTTTTCATAGATTGTTAACAATGTTTTTTTCTCATTTTTTCTTAAAAAAAAAGGATATCTATGTAGTTCAAGTACTCATTCTGCTAATAACATATGGGCAGAAAATGATGAAGAAATGCATGGTATTCTTTCCTCAGCAGGATTGGCAAATGGTAGTTTGCTGTAAGAAAGAAGTGGGGAAATTTTGTTCTCATTGCTTAAAAAAAAAAAAGCTTAACTAGTGTGAGTTTTTAACTTTTTTTTTCTTATTAGAAGGGTTGCTACTGAAAGTATGCAATTCATCAAAAGTACCTATAAGTATATGTACCAGGTATGTACTTTTAGACAAAATGGACTATAGTCTTTGCTTGAACCTATGATATATGGGTTGTCTCTGAACAAGTGTCTTTAGATATAAATCACTGTAGTGTGGGTAACTACTTTATCAAGGGAGATTATACAGTCAGTGCAGTGATAAGTGTAATTGAATAATAGATGTTTTATAAAGAATATCAATGAATGGGTAAGTTTCATAAGTAATAGCTTTCCTAATGTAAAACAATAGTTTAAAATCCTGCCTTGTTTAGTTGTTAGCACTGGTAATTATATTATATAGAACTAAGTCTTTTCATAATATGGCATCCCCTTTATTTGTAGCTTAGGGAACCATAATGGGGTGCTGTGGATTCAATAACTTCTATGTGCAACCTTTATCCCTGTACTATAGATCTCCTAGCTATATATACATATATAATATGATTTTATATTTAATATTTAATTTTGTAGTGTGTATGTATATTATATTAATTTTGGCCACACCCAGCTGTGTTCAGGCTTATTCCTGGCTTTGTGCTCAGGAATCATTCCTGGTGGGACTGGGGAACCACGTGATTGTGCTCGGAACCCAAATGGGTTTTTTAACATGAAAGGGCAAGCACCCTATCTTCTGTACTATCTCTCTTGTCCCCTGAAGTATTTTTTGTTTTAAATAAACTCAGTGGTATTTGAAAGATAGGGGCATAGTAAAACATAACTAATACCATAGCTATTTCTCTTTGTTCTTGTAAATATGCCATTTATGGGAATTTTAAAAAATTAGTGACTGTTTAGACATTATGAGTATTTAAATTTTATCTCTGACATTGCTTAGTCTATGATTTCTCTCTTCCTTTTAGTATTCATATCACTTTGAATTTTTTTATAAGAAAGTTTTATAATGTCTTTCCAGTGTTTTTAATAATTTTTCTTTATTTCCTCCTGTTTTATATTTGTTGCCATAATAGAACATAAAAGTTTCTTTGGTCGAGATTATACATTTTATAGTATCAGTTGCCATTGTTACGAAATCTAAAATTTTTTTTTTGAGATGTTAACTTTCTTTTTTTTTTTTGGTTTTTGGGCCACACCCTGCAGTGCTCAGGGGTTACTCCTGGGCTGTCTGCTCAGAAATAGCTCCTGGCAGGCACGGGGGACCATATGGGACACCGGGATTCGAACCAACCACCTTTGGTCCCTGGATTCGGCTGCTTGCAAGGCAAACAACCAGCTGTGCTATCTCTCCGGGCCCGTTAGACTTCTTTTTTTTTTTAGTAGATATGCTGGGTTCAGATGAGCTATTGTATAAGTGTTAAGTAAACTGAATTAACACCCAGGACTGTTGATGCTGAAACCTCATTTAGACTTATCTTTATATTAATCTTTAATTTTTCACAAGCCCCCAGAGACCTGCCTACATGATCTATGATATATGGATAATTTTCACCATACCATCTAGGGGAACTCAAAACCAGTAGTAACTAAGCAAGGTACTACAAATGAAATTAATGTGTGTCCCTAAGTGAAACAGTGTCTGTAATTACTTCATGGGCAGAAATATAATCTGAACCAAATTATGGAATTTCACAACTTTACTTATTTATTTATTTTGATGAGAGTGGATTACAAATCTTTCACAATATTATTTTAGCTACATAGTGATAATGAATCAGGGGGCATTCCCACCACCAATATTGTCCCTTCCTCCACCCCTGTTCCCAGCATACACCCCATAACCCCCTTTTTTTACCCCCCCAGGCTGCTAGTATAGGTGGTTCACTCTGTGTCTAGTATGTTGTAAATTGGGTATCGATTCTGTTGTCCTTGGCTTTGCTAATTTTGATTCTTTTTTTTATTTCTACTTAACGTTCATCTGACTATTTGTCTCGTTATCTTCATTATATCCCCCTCCATTAGTGGGTGAAACAAGATGGTTCAAGTTGTGTGGTTCTGTTTGAAGGAGAGAGTAAAAAAAATAACAACTTTTGGTTTTGTTTGGTTTTGTTTTGGGGTCACACCCAGCTGTGCTCAGGGGTTAATCCTGACTCTACACTCAGAAATTGCTCCTGGCAGGCTCAAGGACCATATGGGATGCTGGGATTCCAACCACTGTCCTTCTGCATGCAAGGCAAAGCCCGACCTCCATGCTATCTCTCCAGCCCCAGTAATAATAACTTTTTTATCCAACTCTCAGACGTAACAATTTTACTGATCTCAAAATTTCTTTACAACATATGTTACTAAAGTTTTCTCTTCCTCTCAACCTAGTTCTGAAGCATTTGAGTGATGGGCTTGGGAGGAAGGGAAATAATAATATTGAGATGAGAGAGAATGACAGAGAGGATAGAGAAGAAATTGGCCTCGGAGCTTTAGAATATTACCATGGTCCTCTGGTTAGAAAAGGAATGATGGAAGTAGAAGAGTTGACCAAGGGTTGCTCTTCTCATAGCCATTGCAGCCATCCTGAACCTGTTGGTAGCTCCTTAGTCTTGTTAGTTTTGGATGTAGAATGGGGAAAGATAAACAGGTTGGTAAGATCTCTACATCTGTTATCTGGCTGTAGATCGAAAGGATAACTTCAGGGAGAGATATGTAGAAGCTCCAAGGGGAGATAGTAAACCAGAACAAATACTATGCAGGTCCCTAAGGATATTATCCTGAATGCAAGCAAGGCCATCAGATATTTAAAAAGTACAGGAGTGATGATTGCTTCCATACGTCTGTGCATTGTTAATGTATTGGGTGTAAATGTATGGATATTTTTGGAAGAGGATTATAAATCATTTTTACACAGTCAGGTGGTGACACCAGTTATAATGTTTTGGTCCATATTCTTTCCCCTTTGGTCCTTTCCTAGAGTAAATCATCAGCACTTCTGATTGATAATCAAATGTTTTATTTTTCTTGTTGACCACGAAGATATTCTAAAAATAATGCATCATTGTTATCACATCTCAGCATGATTTTTGCCACAGAAGGTTTGGTGCAGTGATTTTGAACTACAGCTGTTTTATTTCTTAGAGACACATACGAATGTTATGAAAGAAGAGGAGAGTAGCTACTAGTGGCCCCCAGTGTATATAGAGACCAGACTTTGGAAAATAGAGCACTGGGCCTCTCTTCCCCTAACAAAGAAGCACCCACGATATTATTTCAATCTAAAAGAAGTCTAAGGCAGAAACACAAATAAAATTTTTATTTCATATAGGAGTTGCATAGTACAATAGGTAGGGTGCTTGCCTTCCCTGGGGCCAACCTAGGTTTGATCCCCATCATCCTTTGTGGTCCCTGAGTACGATCAGGAATAATTCCTTAATGCAGAACCAGGTGTGGTATAAAAACCAAAACCAAATTTTTAAAAAAAATTATTTGTACAAACACATATACACAAAAGCCAGGACAAGCTAAAATGGTATCTATTGTGTGATAACTTGCAGAGTAAGATTTCTTTGGTAAAGAACATATTATCTGTGCTAAGCAAGGCAGAAACCGTTTGTGTTGCCAGAATACAGAAGGTAACTCCTGAGGGGTGGTGTAATTGTGCTCCTGGCTACTGAACCTTAAAATCCACTTACAGAATTTTTGCTTCCTGCTGAAGCCTTATTGTGTCTAGTCCATAAAATATTCCTGAAAAATCAGGTCACATAGTTGTATCTGGTGCCCAAGATCAAACCCTTGTTACTCCCTACAAGGCAAGTACCTTCCTTATCCCTGTACTATCTGCCTAAACCCCATATATTTATACTCTTACCTGGAAGAGAAAGTGGTAACACAACTGACAGAAGTTATAGATGGCTGTTGCCAAGGGGGAAGTTGGTTTGTTTCTGAGCAGTGGCAAAAAAAGTGTCTTTTAGGTTGAGGGAAGTGCCTTGAGTGTCTCTCAAACCCGCTGTCTCTCCCCTCAGGTTCTTACTGGTTATAAGCAAACTGTGCCAGTCCCAAGAGAGAGAAATGAAAACTTGTGTTTTTTCAGATGAATTCCTAGATCAAATAAAGGAATGGTCAAGAGCTAATTCAATAGAATAAGGAGGGTAAAGAAAAAAAGATTTGTTTAAGCTCTCTGACCTTCAGGTGAAGGAGCCCATAAGATTGGTGACTGGCCTCATCATGTGGCCCTCTACTGCCCTTTCTGAAGATAGTGAAGACTGACGACTCCCTACCATGGTGCTTTGTGAATGTCTTGCATTGGGAGATGGGTTTTTCATTTGGATCAGGATGAAATTGGGGGCTGTAGAGATAATGCTGGAGTTTAGGCACATGCCTCATTTGCACTAAATCTGGTTTCATCCCCAAGAGCTGCAATGTGTTCCTAGAGCCTTAGAATGATCCCTGAAGACAAGAGAGCAAGTAAGTAAGCAATGAACACTACGTTGGTAGGCCCCACCTACTAGTGCTCCTGGCTCTATCCTGGCTCTGTCATAGGTCACTCTCTGGTGGACTTGGGATCACAGGTTGTAGCAGAGATCAAACTCAGGTTAACTTTATATACTATCCGTGTTGTATTATATCTTTAGCCACCCAAAGGATTGGCTTTGATTGAGGCAGACAGGATGTTGGCTTTTTATTTCAATTCATTTCAGAATTGTAGTTTGATTTAAGAAAAGTGTTCCATAGTCAGAAACCCATAAAGATGGGCTGGAAAGATAACAGAGCAGTAAGGAATTTGACTTGCACGAGGTCCCACCTGGGATGGACCAGGGATCAATTTCCATCATCTCATGTGGTCCTCTGAGCCTGCCAGGGGGCGATTTCTGAGTGCAGAGCCAGGAGTAACTCCTGAGAGCTGCTGGGTGTGGGCCCCCCAAACAAACAAACAAAGAAAACGTATAGAAATTTTTACATCAGGCTCAAGGATGCAGGTGAGCGTTCCAACTTGCTTCCTAACACATACAAGCTCAATGACCTTCACAGTTACACACAAAAAGCATTTGGATTATCTACTTGTGAAACATTTTCTTTTTCTTTCTTCTTTTTTTAATTTTTGTGATCAGTTTGTGTGCAAGGCAAACGTCCTACCGCTGTGCTATCTCTCTGGCCCGTACTGGTGAAACATTTTCATCCTAGGTCTGATACATATTTTAGGTATTGTTTATTTAGGAGTCTTGGGGCCACCGCTGGCACAGCACTGCAGTACTTCTGGGGTTTCTTCTGGTGGTGCTGGGCATGAACCTGGACCTCCAGCATGGGAAACAGCACACCAGAACCCCACCTGCTTTTGAATTCTTTCCCTGGCCTTCCTGTTTGGATGAAACACTGAATGGCGCTAAAACAGCCGGCAAGGTCTTGCTACCACCCTGGCATATTTGTTAGAGGATTTCCCTACACACAGAGTTTTACAGGAGGGCCTCTGGCTGCCTACTGGTAGAGCACCCACTATTTCTTCTCTAAAATCGGCCTTTGTTAAAAAACAAAACAAAACCAAAAACAGCAAGCAACCCACATCCATTAAAGATATTCCCTCAGCTATGTTTTGTTACTTTGGTGGGGAGGGTGTTTGGAGCCACACCTGGCAGTCAGGAGTAACTCCTGACTGCCCTCCTAAATTACTACTGAGCAGAGTCAGAGGGACCATATGGCATGTCAAGGATCGAACACAGGTTAGTAGCATGCAAGGCAAACGCCTAACCCGCTGTGCATCTTTCTGGCCCCACCTCATTACTTTTAACTGGGGGTTTTTAGTTGGATATTGAAGGATAAATAGTTTCACAGGGATTGCAGGCAAAGAAGGAAAGTCTGTACTTCAGGTGTTGTCACTTAAATGCAATAAGATAAGTGTTGCCATCTTCACGGAGCATCTTCTTGCCACCTTCTCAGAGCATCTGGTGCCATCAAGAAGAGTCAGTCCAGATTCCTGTGCCCAGAGGGACCCACATCACAGACATAGAAACCTGACAGGGACCTCAGATATAAGGCCTGGGCTATGTTTGGGGAGGCATATCAGATGCCCACTTCAGTTGTGTAAGCTAAGCTATGACAGTTTGCTAACAGGACAAGTGGACACAAGTTAGAGAGGGATGGATATAGGTGAAGTAGAGTGTCTGGGCTCTAAATCTCTAAGGGCTTGGTAGGACTTGGAAATGGCCAAGTTTAAACAAAAACTGTGAGGTGTGAAATGGGTCAGGGCAGGAAACCACAGCCATGGGGGGTGTCTGGTGTGTGTGTGTCAGAGGAAGAACTTGAGGCAGGAACTATACTCACTGTGTTCCTAGTACCCCGCAGTCCTCCTGACAGAGTACAAGTGCAATTCTGGGGTAGCAGAATTCAGCCTCTCCAAGGGAAGCGAGATCCTTTCTGTTTTACCTGCCAGTTCCAAGGAGGAGTCTGGGTCTGGGTTGGGCCTAGAGGATTGTCCTGAGCTTGATATTTAACTTCTCAAGGTCAGCTCTTAGGCGGATTTGATTTTGCCCTTTTGCCTTTAGAACCTGTAAACGTGATAGGCTGGACTCAGCACTGGTTTGTCCATTAAATTGCCAGTTCTGAGCCTTCAAGACTTGGCAGGCCTCTCGTCCGTAAACGACAGAGGAGCGGACCTCTTGTGGTCTCTTCGAAGACCACAAGCTTTTTTCATTAGCTTTTCATCGCTATTAAAAGTATTTTTGTTTTTTACTTCTTAAGTATTTATCAATGCAGGTGCAAGCAGTAGCTATATGACTTGCTAACATAAAGTCAGTTTTTCAGAAAATACATCAAGAAATTTAGCCCTTCTGTAAATATTTTTATAACAAGTACATTTTTTAAGTATATTATTTTGTTTACTTGTAAGTCTTTTTGTTTGTATTTGGGCCACACCTGGTGACACTCAGTTGTCACTCCTAGCTATACGCTCAGAAATTGCTCCCGGCTTGGGGGGGGCCATATGGACGCCAGGGGGTCCATCTTGGGGTCAGCAAAGCAAATGCCCTACTGCTGGTTGCCACTTGCTCTGGCCCATTATTTGTAGTCTTAAGAATAGTCCAGGGCCGAGAGATAGCAGGAGGGTAGGGCATTTGCCTTGCATTAGGACAGTGGTTTGAATCCTGGCATCCCATATGGTCCCCTGGCCTGCCAGGAGCGATTCTGAGCATATGACCCAGGAGTAAACCCTGAGTGCTGCTGGGTGTGACTCAAAAACCAAAACCAAAAACAAACAAACAAAAAAAACCCCCTAAAAAAACCCAAAACAATAGTCCATATTTACTTGGTATCTGAGTAATTTTTTGGTAGGATGATTTAAATTCACTCTGAATCCTCCCCATTCTTCATAGAAGATTTGGGTGTGAAATTTTAAATATACTTACATGTATTATATTTGTCTTTACAGTTGAATGACATCTTGGCTGAGTTTAGATTTATAAGTTACTTTAAAGATTGATGATACTGGGCCCGGAGAGATAGCACAGCGGTGTTTGCCTTGCAAGCAGCTGATCCAGGACCAAAGGTTCGAATCCCGGTGTCCCATATGGTCCCCGTGCCTGCCAGGAGCTATTTCTGAGCAGATAGCCAGGAGTAACCTCTGAGTTCCGCTGGGTGTGGCCCAAAAAACAAAACTAAAACAAAAACAAAAAACAATCCAAAACAAAAAAAAGATTGATGATACTAAAGTCAATGCCCTTCAGGTTAAGTGACTGACTTTTTTCCTGGACTGTTCAGAATTTTCCTTCATCTTTAAATTCTTTTTTCTTTGTAAGGGAATATCTTCTGCTTAATATTTGTGTCCTTTAAAATTATAAATTTGTCTTTATTTTAGGAAGGTTGCCTAAGTTTTACTGTTGAATTTATGCTTCTTATTCATAAATGATTATGTCTCAGGTCTAATTTTCTTTGTGTCTTATAGAATTTCTCTTTTCCCTGTATTATTTAATTGTGGTCACTTTTTTTCAGCTTATTCTGCACAGGAATTGCTTATAGTCTATATTCTTACTGTCCATTCTGATATGACTTTTATTTTCACGGTAATCTTTATTTTATCTCATGTCTGTTTTGGTTTTCCAAATTGGTTTTTCAGCCCAGAGTTTCTTTTTCTGTTTATCACACAATATTTAAGTTCTTCTAAAATCTCTGTTTTCAACTTTAGATTTTAAGTACTTGTTTTATCACCTTTTTAGAAACATGACAGTATGTTTTTTTTTTTTTTTTTTAATTTCTGGGCTACACCCAGCAGTGCACAGGACTTAGTCCTTGTTCTGCACTCAGGAATTATTCCTGGTGATGCTCTGGGGGCCATATGAGGTGCTGGGGATCAAGTCTAGGTTGGCTGTGTGCAAGGCAAGCACCCTCTCTGCTGTACTATTACTCTGGTTCCCTATGACATTTTCTTTCCCTCTTTCCTATTTACCTTGTAATGAGGCCATAATACTCTGTGTCCAGGGTTTTTGTAAGATGTCTTTGTCAGATTTTTTTTGCTGCATAACATAAGAAAAAACTTGAAACTTCACTTGAAGTTTCATCTAACGGCCAGAAAGCACAGACAGGCTTGAGTCAGCTGTTGGGTTTTCTTACTAAAACGGATTATGTCAACTGCTTGTTTAATTTACAAGTCATTAAGTTGATATTATTAATTACTTGCAGTGGAGAAGCTAAGGTCCTTATCCTGTGGGGTTATTACCATCAGAGTCTCCTAGACGCCTCTACAAAGGGTCCTGGATTCCTTGTCATGATGGCCTATTTGTCTCCAAAGTCAGTGGTGGCTCATAGAATTTCCTTCTTTTTTGTTTCTCTTAATTTTTATTGTGGCCGAAAGTGAATTACAAATATTTCAAAGTAATATTTAAGGTACATAGCGACAATAAATCAAGGCATTCCCACCACCAGTGATGTCCTCCCACCATCCCTGTTCCCAGTATGCATCCCATATCTCCCTCCTCTACCCCCTAGAATACTAGTGTAACTGTCCTTGAAATTTCTCTGATGTATGTTGCTGCTACTGCTAGTGAAAAAAAAATCTGCTTTTCAAAGTGTTTGTGTAATTTAGAGACCAAACACAGCCGTCTCTCCTTTCCAGTTAGTTTGAAGTGAGCTGTAATGAACCTTGGATTAATCGGTGAGCTCCTCTTTGCCCCTGTACTATAATCAAAGATGGAGGGTTGTCATATTCAAAGTCTAGTTAGAGGGAGAATTTCGGGGCCGGAGAGATAGCATGGAGATAAGGCGTTTGCCTTTCATGCAGAAGGTCATTGGTTCAAATCCCGGCATCCCATATGGTCCCCCGTACCTGCCAGGAGCAATTTCTGAGCGTGGAGCCAGGAGTAACCCCTGAGCACTGCCGGGTGTGACCTAAAAACAAATAAACAAAAAACAAAATAGAAAGAAGGGAGAGTTTCATAGTACTCCTTGGGACTCTACTATGATTTAATGTAGCAGAGAACTGGATGCTCCTGTGGACAAGTAGACATTCTCCACCTGAAGCAGTTGTTTCTTTTTCACTTCCTTATTTACTATTTAAACAGGCTGTCTCTGCCTCCCTATAAGCATATCACCAGGAGAAATTCCTGATTGCAGAGCCAGGAGTTAAGCCCTGAGCACCTCATGGTATTGACCCAAGCTTCTCCTTCCCACTCCCTCCTCCCCCCCAAAAAAAGAAAATGACATGGAGGAATAATTTTCAAATTAGTCACCATGATATATAGTTCTCCTTGACAGATTGTATACTTTGTTCTGTGATCTTACTACATCTTCAGTTTCTCTGAGATCTTTGATATTTATCATGTGAATGAATATTTGATATTCATAAGTGCATTCATTTTATTTTTATATATAGTGCATTTTTCTCTCATTGACTTTTTCTTCTGTCTCATAATCTATATGTAGACTTTCAGTTTTTGCTTCATACTTCCCAAATCCTTGGTATTCCTTCAGTGCTGAGAGTAAGAAAAAGTTTTCTTTGGGGAGAGGGGCTGGAGAAATAGGACAGCACGTAGGACATTTGCCTGGCATATAGTCAATCTGGTTTTTATCCCTATCATCTTATATGGTCCCCAGAGCACCTCCAGAAGTAATTCTTGAGTGCAGAGCCAGGAATAAGCCCTGCATGCTGTCAGGTATGGTGGCCCAAAAAGCTACAAAACAAAAAAAGCTCTTTTTTATTATGGTAGTGGTCACTTTTGTAAAGCACCTCAGACGTAGACTGATTGTCAGTTGGAGCCAAATTGGAGCTTTAGAGGATTGGGACTTTCAAGTCCTACTCTCAGCTCTTGGAGGGGTGGGGGTGCTGGCCTTAATCAGTGATTTTTTTTTTTTTTTTGGTTTTTGGGCCACACCCGGTAACGCTCAGGGGTTACTCCTGGCTATGCGCTCAGAAGTTGCTCCTGGCTTGGGGGACCATATGGGACACCGGGGGATCGAACCACGGTCCGTCCAAGGCTATCGCTGGCAAGGCAGGCACCTTACCTTTAGCGCCACCGCCTGGCCCCCTTAATCAGTGATTTTATCTGTCATGCCTGAGCTCAATAACAAAAATCTAGCTGAGTTAATTTAAATATATTTAAATTTATTAAGTGCTTCATGAATTAGCAACCCATTCAGTGAACCGAGGCATCCAAAGAGTTGACAAGAAAAAAGTCATGAACAGATAAGGTATTCAGGCTTGTATTTCATGAGCCTTCTAGAAAATGGAAGAGGAAGTCAGGCAGATTATCTTTGTGTTGGGAATGAGAAAAATTACCATATGAGTGTTGTTAAAAAAAATAAAGAAACTAATGGGGCTGGATATTTGGATAAAACCCTTGCCTTACATTCTGCCAACGTGGGTTCAATCCCAACACCCATATGACCCCCTGAATTTAGTCATAGATGATCTCTGTTGTAGAACTAGCAGTAAGCCCTAAGCACCTCTGGATGTGACTCAAAACAAAAAACACTGGGCCCAGAATGGATTTATGCTAAACTCAAGCATCTAAACTGAGATTTAATATCTAACCTAATTGCATTTCTAACCACTCCCAGGAATTTAATCCTGACTAATTCAGGTTGATAATAACTAGTTCTATGTATGCCTCTGAGGTAGGGCAGCTTGGGCTGCAGTAATCTTGATTTTGACCAAAGTAATCCTTAAAGGGATCCCGGGCTTAGTGTTATAAGTCTTGTCTTGCATATGTGAGATCTTCTACTTACTTTGGAGAGGCTGCAGGAACCTGGAGGGTTATTCTAATCTAAATTGCATTAAATAAAAATACAAGGAAGATATTTCAAACAATTGTTTAGAAGCTCTTATCTTGCAGATTAACTTGTGACAACCAGAAAATCCCAAATTGGCTGATTTAAAATTCCACTGTTAGGAGAGGCTGAAACTGCAGTTTGGTTAGATAGTCTTGGAGGAGCTTGGCATAAAAACTCCATTTGGGTCCTTTTCACTTTTCCATTTGACTGTCACAGGACTGAAGAGAAATTTACACTGATCAGTTAATACTATGGTCCTGGGAGAGGTGGTCACTTCTAGTAGTTGATTTAGGTTAGACTCTCAGTCTTGGTGAATTTTGCCTAAGTGACTTCATCCTGTGTCTATTTTTCCTTTCTTTTTGTTTTTGTTTTTGGGTCACACCCGGCAGTGCTCAGGGGTTACTCCTGGCTCCATGCTCAGAAATCGCTCCTGGCAGGCACAGAGGACCATATGGGATGTCAGGATTTGAACCAATGACCTTCTGCATGAAAGGCAAATGCCTTACCTCCATGCTATCTCTCCGGCTCCTATTTTCCCTTTTTTTAAGAAACTAGTATATAGTGATCTCCATAAAGAAACTAAAGGATTGGATTGCAGGTTGTTAATGCATTTGGGAGAGCAGACCTCTTGAAAAGAGTTTTGGCCTTATTTCATCTTTACTTTTATTTCTTTTTCATCTAACACTTCCAGACTTCGAACCCTTGTAATAAACCAACAAGCTAATGAATAAATCAATTTCTCAATTCTCTGAGCTGCTCTAGTGTCTAAAGCAAATTTTAGATGAGACATCTTTTTAACCTCAAATTTATGTCAGTAATACCAGTGAAAATCCAAATTTGCTCATGACCAGTGAATATCCTAACTTCCTCATCTTAATAATGCCTTAGAGATGTCCGAAAGCAATTAGGTTTTTTTCCTAATTTCATCTAACATGTTCTAGTCTGTCAGTCACTGTGCCTGAAGTGATTGTTTTATGCTGCATGTTAGATTTTTTTAAGTGTTTTTGGCTCTTGTTCCTATTTTGTATATTCTTGCATTGGCATTTTGATGTTTAATTTATGATGTTCTTTTGTTAATATTTTTATTTGTTAATATCAATTTGTGCTCAATTAAAAAAACATATTAGAGATAGTATAGCTGGTAAGGTTCTTTCCTGCACAAGCCTGATCTTTGTTCAATTCCTTGTACCCCTTATTTCCTAAACCCTACTAGTAGAGCCAGGAATAAGCCCTGAGGCACCACTGGGTGTAGCCCAAAAACCAAACAAGTAATATCTAATACTTTTACTCCTTATTTGAGTAGCATTATGCTTCTTATTATTGACATCACTCTTACATAATATTTTAAGATTTGGTCAAATTTATCCCTGAGAGGATCTGGGTTGGAGAATTAATTTAGAATTTTTAGTTTATTTTCCTGAGTATTCTGTCATGTTTATAAAGTTTTTTTCTCTCAGTGGTTAATTCATGTATTATTTGTATGTATGTAATTTTATTATTCTTATTTCTTTAAGAAAACTTTAATTTTATTGAAATTTTTATTTTATTAAAACACTTTGTTTATAGAGTATTTCTTACTATTTCATTTATTGCATTTAAATTTTATATGTAAATATCACTCCTGAGAAATTTAATTTTTATTATGAGAATAAGTTACATAAACTTAAGTTCTTTTCGAATTCTACATAGAAATGTCTTATTCTTCATTATGTTCTACAGTTCTAATTTTATTTTCAGTTTTTATAGAACATAGTTTTTATTTAACCTTTTAAACATAGGTATGTATTTTTGTAGCATATTTGGTTGAATTTGATTTTAGAATTGTTCTTGGAACTTAAAAACGAAAATCATATGTTTTTGTTTCCCAAAGTCTAATGCCACTGATATTATTATTTACTTTTTTCTCTAGTTATTTTGATAATTTGCTCTGAGAAGTGGAATGTGAAAATTAATATCTTTTGTTTTAATTTCTTTCTAGTCTGGAACCTCCTGTAGTACTTAATATTGTCGCATTTTGTATATATCATATTTAATTTTAGGGGAAGTTAAATCACATCAGACTGTGCTTAAGGCTTCCTCCTCACTCTGCTTAGTGATCAGTCCTGGTGATTCTCAGGACACCATATGTCATGGTGGGGATCAAGTTAGGGTCAGAGGCATGCAAGACTTTATTACCTCATGTATTATTTTTCTGGCTCCACTAAATTTTAATTTTATATTTTTGTGAGCCTTAATTATAATTGGTTTACTTTATATTTGAGTTTTTACTTAAGGGGGCATTTTTAGACTAGGAAGATAAACAGTACAGTGGGAATAGGGTAAAGGAAAGAACAAGGTTAGAAGTGAACCATGGTTGGTAAAAGGTTGACAGATTGGAATATAATTAACATGTCCAGGTTTGCTTTCAGTCTTTCAGACTTCTTCTATCTCCAGAGTTATGGCTTAGATCCATTCCATCACCACCTCTTTTGTGAGTTTTTCATACATCTGCATTATAATTGGGTGATCTTGTGATATTGTCTGCTTTCATCTTGGATCTTTCTGACCTTTTAAATAATCTTTTAAAATTTGTGTATATCAAAGTTCTTTATGCTTTAAAGTTCAGTAGATTTTTTTCATTATGTAGCATCATGTACCCATAATTAGACAGCTTATTAATTAATTAATTAATTTTTCATTTTGGGGCCACTTGGCTGTACTCGGGTTACTTCTGGCTCTGCACTAAGAAATCACTCCCGGCAGGCTCAGGGGACCATATGGGATGCCAGGGCTAAAACCCAGGTCGGCGGCGCTTGCAAGGTTAATGCCCTACCAGCTGTGTTATTGTTCCAGTCCCCATATAATTAGGTAGTTTTGTAGAGTAGTTTCATTACCTTAAACTGTTCCTTTGTGTCAGCTACTCCATTTTTAGGTGACTACAGATTTTTGTACCACCCAATGGGTTTGCACTTTCAGATGGTCACTTGCTTGGAATCCTAGAACTATCTTTTTCAAGTGTGAGGCTTTCATATTAAGTTGTGTGCACTGAAGATTGAGTCATACATTTTTTTGATTCTTGAGATGTCATTTCTAAGAGTCAGTATTTTTTTTTTTTGAGTCACACCTGCCTTTGCTCAGGGGTTACTCCTGGCTCTGCGCTCAGAAATCACCCCTGGCAGGTTCTTGGGGATCATATGGGATGCCGGGATTCAAACCACCATCTTTCTGCATGCAAGGCAAACACCCTACCTCCATTCTATCTCTCTGGCCCTCTTATAGTCAGTTTTATGCAATGGAAGCAAATGATTCAGAGAAAATTAGTACTGAATACAATAGTTTTCAAAAGGTTATTACCTTTTTTAACTTTTTTAAGTAGGTCTTTCTTACTTGAAGTGATTATGAAAGACTGTTTCAGGTGCAAAATAAGGTATCCGGAAACAAATCCACACATAGAAAATGTAATAAAATATGTGCCACTTGACTTATTGGCATATTGCATTTCTATATCTTCTCCCAAAATCTATTATGTATGAATTAAAAATAAATATAAATGTTGGATAAAGTCCTTGTTAATTTACGTTCAGTCTTGGAGAAAGGGAGAAAGGGAGATTTTTTCCAAGCCAAATAATCAAACTGAGAACATATAAAGAAAATCTGAAAAATTCACTGGAAAGAACTATTTTGTCTACTATGTGGCTAGTAGACAAAATTTTAAATTTCATTGGTCATTTGTCATTTAACAAATCAAAAGTTTTATATGCACATATATAGTATATATAAAACTGAGATTGGTAGTGATTTAGGTTGTATTTAATTTTGTAAAGTGTAGCTGCATTCCTGGTGGTTTTGCATACTTCTATAACTTTTGACCTTTTGGCATATGATCTAAGTATTTTCTTTTTTTTATATATACTTTGAGCCTGTCTTACAGGTACTTAAATAAATGTGAAAGATAAATTAAAAAAATAATTATCATAGCATTGTTTATAGTGATGTATTGTAAAACTAAGGATTTGTAAATATAATGATGTTGTATATTGCTCATATATAAGTGTAAGTTAGGGCATGGGTAAAAAAATGTCACAGGAAAATTATAATGTGAAATATTATTATAATACCAGTAAAGGAATTTAAATATGTCTTGAAGCAATAGAAGTGAAAATGAGGGACTAGAGAGTTAGAGGAGGCAGGACACTTGCCTTGAATATGGCTAGCCAGTGTTCCATATCCGGCATCCGGGTCCTAGAGTCCCGCTAGGAATGATTCCTCAACACAGCCAGAAGTAAACTCTGAGTCACTGGCTGTGACTGAAACTAAAAGCAAGCAAGCAAACAGACAAAAAGATGAAGACAACCCAAACAAAATCTTCAACCCAAATCTCTATTCAACAGTACATCAAAAGGATACTACATCATGCTGAAGAGCTAGCTCAGGAGGACCCAGGTTTGGTCCCTGCCACGAAGCATGGTTCCTTGAGCACTGCCAGAAGTGCTCTTGAAGTACAGAGCAGGAGTAAGCCCTGGGCACTCCTAGTGGCCCTAAAACTAAAATAAATTAAAGTTAAAAAAGAAGAATTAAGGAATTAAAGATATTTAAGGTATAAGTAAAACTGGGCATTGATTTTTATAGACAGAGGGCTTGTCTTGGGTACTTCCTGACAACTAGGCCAGTTGCTCAGTGCTCAGCTGCAAGATGCTGTGTACTTGGACCCTGTGGGCTGGGCCGGATGCTGCTCAGGATCTCCAGAGCCACCCTAAAACAGTGTTGGTGGTGGTGGGGCATATGGTGCCAGGTATCAAACCAACACCAGCTATATGTAAGACAATCTAGTATTCGATATACCATCTCTCTGGCCTCCCCTTAATCGGGCATTGTTAAAGATAAGGAGAAGGTATTGAGTTAAAATGTACTTATATAAAATGGAAGTGAATACGAAGTGCTTGTATGTGTGAGAAAATGCCTGAAAAACAATCAAATGACTAGGGAAGCACCATAGTATCTGGGCTGGCCCAGGTATCCCGGGCAGCACAGAGCCCAAACAGTGTTTATCCTTCTGATCATCATGCATTAAGCACCTGCCATCGCGGCTGAGAATGCCAGTTTCTGAGTACTTTTTGGAAGGTCTTATCCTCTGCCCCAACAAGCAAAATCCTCACAAAATTATCAGAAGATCAAATGTCTCACTATCAAAAAGTTTTATCAGACTGTTTTATCTGTTATGAAAAAATAGAATAAAATAACTGGTCTCTGAAGATATGCAATCTCTGAAGATTTTGCAATATTTCAAGTAATGGAAAGTTCTAATATTAGTCTAATTTGCCACCTCTAGGAAAGTGACCAGGAATTACAATCCAAATGTCTCACATGAGAGTCTGGTTGTAAAAATGGAGCTTGCCAAACTTTTCTTTATCCTCCTATCTCAAATATATGCTGCATTCTGGTCATATTTTAAACTTGAAATTAAAAAAAATGTGTATAGTCTTCTCAGTTTGAGATAATTTGACATCTTTCACTATATGTTAGCATGAGGGTTTGGTTTGCAAATCAGTGTGAAATAGTTGCAATGGGTTCAGATAATATATATCATCTCAGATAGAAATGGTAACAGAAAAAAAAAAAGCAGTTAATTCTGTGATAAGAGGCCAGAGCAATAGCACAGCAGGTAGTGCATTTACCTTGCACACAGCTGACCTGCCAGGATTAATTTCTTTTCTTTTCTTTCCTTCCTTTTTTTTTTTGGCCACACATGGTGACGTTCAGCAGTTACTCCTGGCTATGCACACAGAAATAACTCCTTGCTTGAGGGACCATTTGGAATGCCGGGGGATTGAAGCACAGTCCATCCTAGGCTAGTGCCTGCAAGGCTGACGCCTTACCGCTCCATGCTACCCCTCCTGCCCCATGCCAGGAGTAATTTCTATGGGAAGAGCTAGAGTAACCCCTGAGCACAGCTGAATGTGACCCCAAACCAAAACAAGTCTTGTGATAAGAGCTTGCACAATTTACCTTAACAACTTGACTATGTTATATAATATGTAGAAATATTAATTATAGTCATTGTTAAGTATATTTCGACTTCTAGTATTTGTTGATTTTACACGGTTTGTATTTTTTTTCCATGTTTTTTCTTCTCGTACCTCTTCCTTGTATAACCACACTCTGATTTCTTTTTCTAGATTTTTTTTAAAGATTCTGTGTTTAAAGGCATACAGTATTTTATTTCCTCTGATTTATTTCACTTAGTATAATATCTTCAAGGTCCAGTTAGGTTGAAACTGATAGAATTTCCTTCTTTTTTTGTTTAATGACTAAATCATTTTAAGAATGCATTATAATTTGCTTAGGAATGCGTGTTCAGTGTGAACTAGTTAATGGATTTTCTAAACAAATAAAGTGGCTAAATATTTCTTAGCTCCTCCATTAGGAAATAATAAACTTGATATCAAGAAAATGGAAAATGAATTGTTCAAGTCTGTTTTGAAATGTAAATTCAGTACACATTCCAGATTCAAAGGGAAAGAACTGGTGATATGTTTTAAACAAACGTGAGAGTTCACTGTTGTCGGATGAGATTTGCAAATCTCATTAGTTTTGCCCTAATACCTAGTCCTTGAGTGTGATTTTTTTTTAAAAGATTGATTTTTGTATGGAACTGAGATCTAACTGAGTGCCTTATTACATGTTTGTTCTCTACCATTGAGTTCTCATCCCTATTAAGAAAGACATATAGTAAATCTTGACAATAACCCTTTTTCTTTGAAATTTAAAGTAATATTTGATAAAGCTATAGTTGGGTTCAAAAAGTAAATTTGATAAACTTATTTGAACTTTACATGTATTAAATATAGGAGTGATCCCTGAGACTATTTGGTTGTGACTCCAAATCTAAAATATAAAATAAAGTGAAAAAATAAATCACTGTTTTATAGTGAATACTGAGAATACTGAGAATAACTTTTAAAATTATCGGTATGTTTTCAAATGTTGATTAGTAAATTCATATGGTACACATAATTTATTTGAGATTTCTTTTTTTTGGGGGGGGGGGCACACCCAGTGATGCTCAGGGGTTAGTTACTCCTGGCTACGCACTTAGAAATCACTCCTGGCTTGGGAGACCATATGAGATGCTGGGGATCAAACCCAGGTCCGTCTTGGATTGGTTGCTTACAAGGCAAATGCCCTGTCCTGTGCTATCGTTCCAGCCTCTTATTTGAGATTTCTAAAACGAATAAATGCTTGCTTTTTTGCTCTTGGTTTGAAAACTGTCCTTCTGATACTACTCAATTGTGTTTACATATTTGAATACTTGTTAATTTTGATTCTTAGTTTTTATTTGTGTACTGCATTTTCTCAATTTTGAAGTGGTAATAATCCTTAGCAATACATTTGTTCAATGCAGTTCCGGTATCATAAAAGTGAAGTGGTTGGAAATAATAAGGTTACTACTTTAGGCAAATAAAATCTGTAAGGTAGATTTTGAAATTACTTGCTCTATTTCTATGACCTTAATAATTCTCCTTTTGTCTTTAAAGATACATGCTTAGCAACAAGGAACCGAACCAGTTGTTCCTCTTCAAGTTCCCCACTTTCCAACTACCTGTACGTCTTCATCCTGGGGCAGCTATTTCTGGGAACTGGCGGGACTCCTCTCTATACCCTGGGGACTGCTTTTATCGACGATTCTGTTCCCACACACAAGTCTTCTCTCTATATAGGTAAGTTTGCTTTTGCTTGTTTAATTTATAAGTCAAGGAGCAGATTCTCATTACATTCTTAGTTGTAATTGTATGGTTATGTCTGTTAGGGGCTACGCCTCTTTCTTTGTTTCATTATTTGCTGCCATTGTACACTCAGGTGAAAGTGCTGATGATTTCTGTTGACATCCTGCTCTTTTTCCTTTTCAGTCCATGCCAATCTTCCTGGATGAGGCAGCCAAGCTATGTGCTGTCTCAATTACTTAATCACAAGCTCATTTGTACAGGGTGTGAAGTTGAGCAGTGCTATTCTGCATGACTTAACTTTACCTTGTATGTCAACAAAAGAAACCACAAATAGTACCCCCAAATCTATAGTTTTCTTTTTTATATTAACCTTTTTTTCTTTACCAAGTTATACTTTTTTTAACCTCCGCTGTGATCTATTCCGTGGTAGCATCTTCAAGTTCCATCACTGCCCTTCCTGTGATGTAAAGCTAGGACCAGGGCTGTGTGTCATGGGTAAAACATACACCTCACCTCATGTGCATGGTTCTGGTCTTCAACCCAGCCTGGCAAAATGTTTATATAAAGGAACAAATGAAATAAAAAACCATAGATATTTCTCCAAACATTCCTTTAACTGATTGGCTTATAAATGGCAGGAATGTATTCCCCATAGTCCTAGAGACGGGAAATGTTCCATGAGAGACTGCTTTTCAAACTCATTGCATGAAGAGATCTCACTTTTGGGTGTGTTCGCTGTGTCCTCCATGGCAGAACTTCTCTAAAATTCCATTGTTCAGGGCTTTGACTCTTGTCATCTAGTCATTTCTCAAAGTCTCTACCTACATGTTCCTTCACATTGGGGATTAGTTTGAATAGAAATTGCATTTGTGATGGTTGAAAGGACACAGATACCCCAGAGGTGTGTACTGTCTTTAGTGACTGGTAGTCACTTGCTTCCAAATTCCCTGATTTAGACCACTTAATCCTCTTTGTTTGGAAACAACTACACTCCTGTTTTGTTTTCAGCTCTCTGCAAGGTTCTAAAACTACTGCTGTAAGTTCTGCTATGTTTCAACTTCACTTATATTCTCCTAATAAATGCTTTTCATTCTTCCACTTGAAAAGGCTTCCTTTCTGAAGTCCTTTCTCATGAGTACTTTTTTCTTTAAAGCCATTTTATTATTTATATTTTGGTAGCAAGCTCAGATCAGAAAAGGTTTTCAGGAATTATTTAAACACAATTGTTAGCACGAAGACCCATTTAAGATTTGGGTAATGCCTGGGGACTCAAAGAACTCTGAAAATTATATAGTCTTGATTGTGAGTTATTACAATAGAAGAATTTCAAGCAAATAACGGCTGAGAAAAAGTATAGGAGGTGCACTCCTTTCTGCTGAAGCCTTGCAAGTTACAATTAGATTTGCCAGTGGCGAGGTTTGGCAACCCGTGTGATATGTATTTTATAGCTAAGTTCTTTAGAAATCCAGGACCTACTGCTTTTGTTCAGGGTTGGTCATGCAGGGACCCCATTGCCCTGTGTGCACCAAAGCATTAAGACTTCTAGAAGCAAATGTGTCCAACAAAACCTTATTGTTTGTGCACTAGTCTTATTAGTTCGATACAGTGAAACTACTTAGCCCAGGATCTCTCTGGATCTCTCTGAATGTTTGGAGAACACATACCAAGCAAGCTTAATGTGCTTCCTCTTTGCTCAGTTCTCTCATTTCATGTCCCTATTTTTCTTTCGGATAATTTGATATTATTTCATTTCCTTCTTCTATTCACTTTCCAGGTCCTTTCATTGTTCTGTGTATTCAAATTTGACTATTTTTATGGGGTTGGAGATGGCACCCCAAAATGCTTATGCCTAGTTTGCTTACTCCTGGCAGTGTTTAGTTTCAGGGACCATATAGTTGCTGGAGTTGGACACATATGGGAAGTATATTCTCCACTGTTCCTCTCTTTGGTAATCTCATTTTTGTCTTTCAAAGCAAAAGGTTTGATATCATTCTATACTGTCTATTCCCTTGGTTTAACTTCATTTTGTGAAGTTAATCGCTGCTTTCAGAACCTTTTAACTTCTTTTTTCTTCCTTCCAACATTTATTTACTTGTATATGTGTATTTAATCTCCTAGGTAATTAAATGACTGAAATGTCTTAAAATAATTCACTTTATCCATGTTTAGTTTTTATGACTTTTTTTTTGTTTGTTTTTGATTTTTGGGCCACACCCGGTGACGCTCAGGGGTTACTCCTGGCTATGTGCTCAGAAGTTGCTCCTGGCTTGGGGGACCATATGGGATGCCGGGGGATCGAACCACGGTCCGTCCAAGGCTAGCGCAGGCAAGGGAGGCACCTTACCTCTAGCGCCACCGCCCAGCCACTATGACTTTTCTTTCTTTACACGTATTGGCTTTGTACTGTGGTCATATTTTATAAGATGTCTATAGATAACAGCACTAAACCTGAATTAAAAAAAAAATTTTTTTTGTTTTGGTTTTTGGGTCCCACCGGCAGTGCTCAGGGGTTATTCCTGGCTCCATGCTCAGAAATCGCTCCTGGCAGGCACGGGGGACCATATGGGATGCCGGGATTTGAACCAATGACCTTCTGCATGAAAGGCAAATGAACGCCTTACCTCCATGCTACCTCTCCGGCCACCTGAATTAAAATTTTTAATTTTAAAAGAAAAGCTGTTCCTGAGACCAGTTTGAGAATCATTACTATGTAACACTCTTAAACATGGTCATTTATCCAGAACTTTCTGAATATAAAAATTTTGAATATTCAGTAAATTATAAATTGTATAGTTGAACCTTCTGCTAATGTACTTGAACGAATTTGATATATAGCTACACTATAAATTAAGATAATGATATATAGAAATAAAAGCTCTTATTTTTTAAGATCATTTTACATGATCTTTTGAGACTTGGTCTAATATGTAAGTTTTAGGGCTGAAGAGAGAGAACAGGATACTAGTTTTGAATAATTATGTTAAAATTTTAAATAACTGAGAGAGATGAAGCCAGGTTACTGTACCAAATAAAAAATGAAAACGTCACTCAATGGATTAGGTTTCAAAACGTGATTGAGGGGCTGGAGGGATAGTAGAGTGGGCAGGGCAGTAGTTTGCCTTGCATGTAGCCAAAGCCAACCTGGGTTCAATTCCTGACATCTCAAATGGTCCCCCAAGTACCTCCAGGAATTACTTCTGATTACAAAGTCATGAGTAGCTCCTGCATATTTTCAGGTATGACCCAAAACAAAGAAACAAACAAACACTTCTGATTGGCCCGATCCATGTCTTTCAATTAAGTGCTAATGGAAAAAAATAGAATGCTTCTGAAATATATACAGTATGAAAAGGCTTCTCATTTCACAGTTTTCCTAAAGAACTATAAACCATCATTATTACTATCCATGAAGTTTAATAGAAGATATAATTTCCTTGCTACCAGGTAATAAATAACCTTAAATCAATTTATAATTATTGGATTTATTAAAATCCAATTTACTGATTTATTGGATTTATTGACATTACCAAAACAACACATTTTATATTGAATTTTATATTTTACGCTTCATTCAAGTGATGACTTTCAAATGTGTTTTAGTGAGAATTTTGATGCAGTTCTAATCATTTTAATTTTTACACAATAAAGTCTTTCTTTATTATTGCATATTCAAAGCAGTTTGTGCCAATTGCTGTTTATAAATAGCATCTTTATTCTTCTTCTAGGAATTGGCTATTCCATGTCAATTTTAGGTCCAGCTATTGGCTATGTGTTAGGAGGACAACTTCTGACTTTGTACATTGATACTGGTATGGGACAGAGGTAAGGCACTGTCTATTTTTCCTTCCATTTAAATTTTTTATTTAATTATTTAAGTACCATAGACATATTTGTTTACAGTATTTTCTTAGAATGTGACATTTCTAGAAACAAAAATGAATAATACAAGGCAAATTATTTTTATTTTTGTGAGTTTGCACCATACACAACAGTGCTCAAGGGAAACTTTGGGTGTGGTGCTCTTAAGATGCTTGGGTGACCATGTGGTACTGGGATCAAACCCAGGGTTTTTAACCCTGTGATGTATCTCTTCAGCCCTTCACAATTTGTACCACAATATATATTGTGCTTCCTGAATAAGTGTCAAAACATGAAATAATTTGTTCATAAAAGGATATTTACTAGTTTCTTAGTGTATTTTTTTCAAAATTCACAGCTTATCTTAATGCATTGTTACAAATAATTTAATCAAAATCTGTTGTTTCTACTACATATAGCATGAAGCAGGTTGCCTGAAGAAGCTTTCTTTTTTTTGTTTTTGTTCTTGTTTTGGGCCATGTCCATGATGCCCAGGGATTACTCTGGCTCTTCTCTTTAGAAATTATTTGTAGTGTTTCTTGGGGGCCCATACGGGATCCCAGAGGTATGTGTAAGGCAATCGCCCTACCCACTGCACTATTGCTTTGACCCCTACTGAAGAGTCCTGACTCTGTGATTCTGAGGCTAAGTTCTTTTGTAACTCTAGCAATATCATAGAGATCACAGCTCTGACAGTGGATGATAATAGATAATACTAATTTCACATTATGTTTTTACAGCATATTTTTCTGTTACATTTCATATACCATCTTACTCAATTCATTTTTTAAAATAATATCTCTTTAATTTACTCAATTCATTTTATAATCCAATATTGCACTCACTATGCACGGCCTGGTAAGCAGATAAGGAGAAGATTAAAGATCTTGTTTTAATCAAAATTTTCCCTCTTTGCTGTTGAACCACTTTCCCTTAAAAGTGAAATCAGTGACTATGGGGGCACCTTATTTTCTCATTTACTCAAATAATAGTAACTACACCATCTGTAACATGACTAGAGCAGTGAATAAGAAAGCATCGTCATGGGTATGTGATTTGTTCTTTGAGCTGTTAGTTATAGTTTAATCTTTTAGAGATTATATAAAAGGTGTGCAGAGAAAACCACTGAAGCAGAGAGCTGCGTTTTTAAGACAGTGCATTTTTATTTCAGCAGAAAATTATTTCAGTTGTAAGAGAGATAACATTTTCAGGAAGAGTCTATATATAAAAACTTAAATATGTATATATATTGAAAGTTATATATATGTATATATATAAAGTTCTTATGTAAGAACTTCCAGAGCCATTATATATATATGTATATAGGCATATATGTATGTAAGTATGAGGAGAAGACCTGAGAAATAGGACAGCAGATAAGGCATTTGACTTGCATGTACCCTATCCAATTCAATCTCTGACAGCCTATGTAGAACTCCAAGCTTCACCAGGACTGATCTCAGTTCAGAGCAAGATTAAATCCTGCCAGGCTTACAAAAACATTTTTATTTTTGTTTATTTCCGGTCTCGAATACAGGCAGGGGGTGGGGGAGGAGGGAGATGGAGGGCATTGGTGGTGGGAATGTTGCATTGGTGAGGGGGGTGTTCTTTTTATGACTGAAACTCAAATATAAACATGTTGGTAATTATGGTGCTTAAAAAAGATATTATTCAAAAAATGAGAAAAAATCATAAAAACTATTAATAAAATTTCTTTGAAGGAATTTTATACTTAAATGAATTTCCTATACTGAGTAATGTGTATACACAGTACATACCTGATTTGCTATAAGTTATCTTTAACTTAAAACTTAACATATAAGAGAAGAAAGGCTTATCGGAGTAAAAAGAAAGATCAAAATTCTATGTATACCCTGAAGTATTAAGCATCACTTATTTACTGTTAAGTCTTTAACGTTTAATTTCATTTGCCCATTGAAATATTTAGTAAATCATTTTTCATAGAGCTTTTATTCATCTTGCTCATTCATCACTGTGATCCATGTAGAATTTTGGATACTATAGAAATATCCTTTCAAGTTTTCACTGATTTAAAAGTATGTGATCATTCTAGAGCTTTCATTAACAAGATATGGTTGTTTGTCTGTTACAGCATTGATATCACTGAGGATGATCCACGATGGCTCGGGGCATGGTGGATTGGATTTCTTTCGATTTGGCTCTTTGCGTGGTCTTTAATAATACCATTCTCTTGCTTTCCAAAACATTTACCAGGTGAGCACGTTTTTTTTCTTTTGGTTTTGGGCCACACCCGGTAATTGCTCCTGGCTTGGGGGACCATATGGGATGCTGGGGATCAAACCCAGATTCATCCTGGGCCAGTCGCGTGCAAGAACCTACTGCTGTGCTTTTGCTCCACTCTTGTTCCAGCCCTTATGTATTGCATTTTAAGTGAATATTAAAATGTGTTCTTTGTTTGATAGAATCTCAACTGGTGGTATACAGTCTTTTGAATCCATCTGTATTTTAGTTGCTTTTGGATAGTGATAGTAATATTCCTGATTTTTATTTCTAGTTAATGATCAATACAATTACTCAAACACTCATATGTGTTGTCTGACATCCTTACCAATGTGTATGCCAAAATCTATTTAAAACTCTTGGAACTTAGTCACCAACTTCAAGGTCCATTATGTCTTAAATCATTGAAACACGCTTTTGTTGATGAAAGCACAAACTATTCCTTCTCGTTGTTACCGAAAGCATGCTGTACAAAACCCCAGTTTTCACCATACTTTAATACTGTTTTCATCAAAGATAGAACAGAATTTTCAGTTCTTTGTGGAATTTTTTTCTTCAATATCTTGTTTTAACTGATTTGAAGGGATAGTTTACTATTGATTGAAGATCTTTAGTTGTTTCTGTTAAAAATAAAATAAGATAGATAGATTAACTTTTAGATATGGGAAAAGCACGGTGGTCAGAATAGAAGTAAATGGGATCATTAACTTTGAACCTGAATGACCCTACTAACAATTCCATATATTGACTTTTCTGTTACTCATAATTTCACTATCATTCCAAAAGAAATATGTTGTAATATAAGATAGTAAACTTTATTTCAACTGTAAAGTGAGTCTGAGTTAGTAAAGAAGTTAGTAAAGAAGGAAAGAATCCTAGAACCTACTTTTTTTGTTTGTCTTTGAGCCACATCGGTGTTGCTCAGAGGTTACTCCTAGCTCTGCACTCAGAAATCGTTCCTGACAGGCTTCGGAGACCTTATGGGATTCTGGGAATTGAACCTGGGTCTATCCAGGGTCGACTGCATGCAAGGCAAAATCCCTACTGCTGTGCTAGATACCTGAAGCTGAACCTACTTTATTAATATAAAAAAGATTGCAAAGAGAACCAACTGAAAGGAAGAAAAAAATGAGATTTTAAAAATATGACAAGCAATTGACCTCTTCTTAAGTTGGCACTTCCACAGCTAACTAGTAATAATAATGACACCAGGTCTTAGTACAAGCAGACTTTATAAAGACATAGAATTTATATTTCTACTGATAAATAGAACTTCTTATATTAAGACCAGAGTGATAGTATAGTGGGTAGGGCACTTGTCTTTCACTCTGCTGACCTGGGTTTGATTCCTGGCATCCCATATGGTTCCCCAAGCACTGCCAGGTTGATTGCTGTGCATAGTGCTAGGAGTAAGCCCTGAGCACCTCCAGGTATGTCATTCCCCAAAAAGAAAATTATTTTTAAAGCTGAAGATAGAAGTGATAAAACAAGCATATTTACTGTTTTATTAGGTACAGCACGAGTTCAAGAAGGAAAAGTTTCCCAGACCCATCAGAATAAGAATTCTTCTTCACAGGACACAGATGAGAAATTTGGCAAAAGCTTAAAAGATTTTCCAGCTGCTCTAAAGGTACATGTCACATGTGCAAATGTACACACTACACTATATACATGTATATGTGTATATTAAATATGTAATGCATTAAGTATACATGTTTTGCTCTTGTTAGCTTATAGTTACAGTTTATATAAGCAGTTCAGGTTTAATTTTTTGTTTTGGTTTTGGTTTTGGGGCCACACCCAGTGACATTCAGGGATTACTCCTGGCTATGCACTCAGAAATTGCTCCTGGTTCGGGGGACCATGTAAGGACACCAGGGATCAAACTCAGTTTTGTCCTGGGTCAGCCATGTGCAAAGCAAACATCCTACCACTGTGCTATTGCTCCGGCCCCTCAGATTTAATTTTACTAACTTGCTGAGTAACTGATAGTTAATGGTTAGGAAATGAATTACCTTATTGCCAATATCAATAATACAATAATTCACATTAATACTATTTCCCATATTGCACATAGCCCTGTATGATGAATTGTTGATAAATTGTAAATGCATAATTGAGAATATCAGATCAATATTTTTCCCTTTTTTTTTTTTTTTTTTTTGTTTTTTTGGTTTTTGGGCCACACCCTGTGACGCTCAGGGGTTACTCCTGGCTATGCGCTCAGAAGTTGTTCCTGGCTTCTTGGGGGACCATATGGGACGCCGGGGGATCGAACCGTGGTCCGTCCTAGGCTAGCGCAGGCAAGGCAGGCACCTTACCTTCAGCGCCACCACCCGGCCCCTATTTTTCCCTTTTTAAGAGGTGGTGGTTGCTAGTTAATTACTTTGAAAATTGAGGTGAGAAAACAAAAGTTCATTGGTCTCTATTGTATTTGCAGATAAAATTTTTTATTTAGTATTATAGAAGTTTTTTACATTACATATGGGAATTTAAAATTTTAACCTTGTGAGATTTGAAATTATTAATTCATTATTTTTCTCTTCAAATGAAAGCCTTGAAATTACTCCATGTTTGAACTTTGCCTTCTTTCACCCATGCAGCTGAATATTGTGTTTTACTGGAATTATTTAATATTTATATCCAAGGGGCTGGAGCAGTGGTGTGGAGCGGGAAGGCATCTGCCTTGCTGGCACTAGCCTAGGACGGACCATGGTTCAATGTCCCAGCATCCCTTATGGTCCCCCAAGCCAGGAGTGATTTCTGAGTGCATAGCTAGGAGTAACCCCTGAGCGTCATTGGGTGTGGCCCATAAAACCAAAAATAAAAAATAAAAAAATTATAATTCAAAGTACTATAGTTTTATTTTCTGAGTTCGGTTTTATTTCATGTATATATTTACTTTATTTTATAAAGTCTAATGTTACCATCATGAATTCTTTTTTTTTTTTTTTTGGTTTTTGGGCCACACCCGGCGGTGCTCAGGGGTTACTCCTGGATGTCTGCTCAGATATAGCTCCTGGCAGGCACGAGGTACCATATGGGACACTGGGATTCGAACCAACCACCTTTGGTCCTGGATCTGCTGCTTGCAAGGCAAACGCCACTGAGCTATCTCTCCGGGCCCGAATTCTTAATTCTTAAATGCTTGAATAGTACTTCGGAGTATTAGAACATTTTGGATCATGTTTCTTTAATCCCGAAAATATGTGTGTTTTATTTAGTTCATTTTGGTAAATGTACCACAATCTTTCTCTTCTTACCTTACATATGATAATGTATATATATAGTGACCTTATTAATAAACTATCACTTTTCCAGGTGTTCCACATAGACATTTTCTAAAATGTATTCAAACTTATGTAGGTGGTTCAATATTTATCATATTTATATTTTTGTGCTACACAAAATGCTAAAATCTTACAGACAAGTATGTAGGTTCATTAAAACTGTACCATTTCATCATGCTATTCCCTAATGCTGCTTTTTTGCAGTGAAACCATAGACATTCATTGAATGAACTGTATTTTTTCTCTAGAGTTTGATGAGGAATACTGTCTTTATGTGTTTAGTTCTATCAACTTCTTCAGAAGCCTTAGTTACTACTGGATTTGCTACATTTTTACCTAAATTTATAGAAAATCAGTTTGGATTGTCATCCAGCTTTGCTGCTACCCTTGGAGGTAAATTATTTTCTTAGTTTTCTTAACCAGACAATTTTAATTTACCACATTAAATGTTTATTAGAATAGTATTTAAATTCTAACAAAAATATTTATTTACTATTGATTTATGTAAAATTGTGTATCATTTTGTATACCCAACCCTTGAAATGTAGACGTTTTACTGCTTTGATTAAAAAGGAGATTTATCTGGTAAAGGAATGGATGTTAGAACATTGTATGACTGAAATTCACTGATGGACAATTTTGTAACTGCATCTCAATAAAAATTCGTTCATAAAAAGTGATTTTTCTACATACATTCTGTGTATAAATGGCAAGATACATACATATAGCTAAAGAAAATTTAATTGTTAATCTTTATCTTAAAATATTCTATTAATTAGTTAATATCTTTGTCATTCATCACGTTTATAAAACACAGTATTTTTATATATTAAAATTAAATTGGTGTCTATAATTGTTGTTTTCTGCTGACTGTATGTGTTGGTTTTCTCACAGTTTCCTTCTTTTTCATTAGGGGCTGTTTTAATTCCTGGAGCTGCTCTTGGCCAGGTTTTAGGTGGTATCTTTGTTTCAAAATTCAAAATGTCGTGTAAAAATACAATGAAATTTGCTTTGATTACATCTGTCATTGCATTTGGACTGAGCTCCGTATTTATTTATGCCAACTGTGAAAACGAGCCATTTGCTGGTGTTACTGAATCATATAATGGGTAAATATATCTCAGTGCTTCTTGGTTTTTGGCTTTGGGGTAATAAACTATAGTGCATTTGTCAAGGATTTTCTTTTATTAAATTAAATAGTAGATTGATTTAGTAGTTTTGTATTTTGATTGGATGGCTATGTAAATTTTTATTTTTGTGGTTTAATTGATATATTAGTTACATTCGGGTTTTATTTTAGAGTATTTAAAGACCAGGTATGGTATACTGTGTATTAATTCCTTTTAATACTACAGAGCATGAAGTTTACATTCCTAAGAAGAATTTAATATTGTATATCCATTTTGATATACTTTTATTATTTTGTTTTGTTTAGATACCACACCTAATAGTTCTCAGGGGTTATTCTTGGTTCTGCACTCAGGGATCACCCTGGTAGTGTGGAAGGAAGATATGGAATGCTGGGGATTAAACATGGGTCCGACATATGTAAAGCAAGCATCCTACCTACTATACTATCGCTCTGGCCCTAGATTTACATTGAAAATGGAGAAGACTCTCTAGTGAAACTAGTACTATTGCATGGATTGAAATTAGAAATAAGAAACAAATTCTAATACTTCAAAATAAACTATGATAATTACAGTGTGTTTGCATATAACTGGTTTGAACATTTTATCTGAATTTTTTTGGATTCCTTGCAAACAATACTCCAGGTGCTTAGAAGCCATTTTGGCATTCTTGATTAACCAGGTTGGGAAGCTCGGTGGTAATGCCCAGTACCTGATAATGCAACAGATCTGGGAACCAGCAGGGTTACACCCAGCAGGGCATGCGACCAACTCTGCCATGCCACACATTCTAGGCATGCACACCAGCCCTTTGAGCCTTCTCCCTGGCACCCTTCATGGTCTTTCTTTTGCTTAGAAATCCTAAACCAGGAGTAGAAGATCAGGTTGACTGACATTATATTGCTATGTATTTTATAGTTCAGAACCTACAGTTCTGCCATGATGCATAATATGGCATTGTGTATAATGTATCAGTTAGATAAATGTACTTTTGTTTGAAAGAGTCTGCCAATATTCATTATGATCTGTGGTATATCTATCATTAAAAATAGTTGAAATAAAAGAAAATAGTTGAAATATTATGGAGTTTCAGGGATTTATCTTTAGAGCCTTATTTAGGTTTTCACTTCATTGCTTTAGGTAAGATGAATATCCGAATAATATTTTGTCTTATAGTCCATGAGCGTGTCTGTCCTTTCATTTTGTGTGTGTGTGTGTGTGTGTGTGTGTGTGTGTGTGTGTGAGAGAGAGAGAGAGAGAGAGAGAGAGAGAGAGCTTGTCACAGAGAGAGAGAAAGAGCTTTTCACACTTTTTCATCCCCATCTGTCATTGATTTTTTTTTTTTTGTGGGTACTGTTTTCACAATAATCCTTCTGTGCTGTGGACATTCACCTTAAAATATATGGATGCATGTTACTCAGGCAAAACCACACTGCACTGATGAGAGTATTCTGTGAAATGTAGCTGATTTTTGTTTGTACTTGAACAGGGAACTTTTTCTTGTTAGTGTATATTCTGCCATTTCTCCAGTAGTCTGCTTATATTTATCCTTATTTTATGCTGATGTGATGCTGAACATTATTTTTTGGTCTTTGGGCCACACCTGGTCCTGCTTATGGATTACTCCTGGGGGACCACATGGGATGCCGAGGATCAAACCACAGTCCATCCTAGGTTAGCGCATGCAAGGCAGATACCTTACTGTTTGCACCACAGCTCTGGCCCTAAACATTTTCATTTCATTGAATACTATTACATTTAGTCAAGTGTACATGCTTTGTTTGACCAATCTTTATTGCAAAATAATAAATTTATTACAGTAAAGATGTCTACAGTTTAATAGGGATTAATATGTAAAACTGTTAATGAACAAGTATTTCATAATGAGTGATATACAACAGGTATAAAGATTTAAAAGGACGACATTTTAATTGATTAGTTTCCTTCTTTATATCCGGGAAGAAATTCATGGAATAATAAGGAAATGAGAAATACATTAATCCCAATGGTATATTTTTTTTAAACTTTAGTGATTGATTGATTTGTTTTGGGGTCACACCCAACGGCCCTCAGGTGTCACTCCTGCCTCTGCACTCAGAAATCGCCCATGACAGGCTAGGGGACCATATGGGTATCAGGAATCAAACTTGGTCCTTCCTGGGTTGGCCATGTACAAGGTAAACACCCCGCCTCTCTGCCTCCCCAAGGGTATTCTATGTGCCTACATGATAAAGATTTTCTAAACCTGTTGGATTTCTTTTCTTTTCTTTTTTTTTGGGGGGGGGGTTTTGGGCCAAACCTGGTGGTGCTCAGGCAGCTCCAGGCTGTCTGCTCCGAAATAGCTCCTGGCAGGCACAGGGGACCATTTGGGACACCGGGATTCGAACCAACCACCTTAGGTCCTGGATCAGCTGCTTGCAAGGCAAACACCGCTGTGCTATCTCTCCGGGCCCACCTGTTGGATTTCAACAGTTAATTTTTTTTTAAATGTAGTTCTTTATATGAGCAGTACAATTCTAGGGATAGACCACAGAGAGAGAGAAAGAGTATAATGTATGCTTAATAAGGCAATTCATATTTTATGAGATTCTTAATACCAAATGTTGCACAAATCACTATTGCTATACTGATTATCAATTATCAAAATTTACCCAAATAACTATATATTGTCAAGACAATACAAGAACAGAAAAATTTAAAAATTGAATCACCTTGAGAGATACAGCTACAAGGTCATTTTTAATATAATTTTTATTTTGATCATAGTGGCTTACATATTGATGACAATAATATTTTAGGTACATATTTACATAAAATCAAGGGGGATTCCCATCACCAAATTGTCCTCCCTTCACCTCCGTTTTTGTCCTACCTCCCATATCCTCTTCCCTCACCCCCAGGGTTGCTAGAATATGTGGTCTCCTCTGTATCTAGCCTACTACTTAGTAGTCTTGCACCTGTTTGGTCCTGGTGCCTCCCTTATTTCCCCCTCTAACTGGGGGGTAAGGACTAGCTAGTTCAAGTTACGTGGTTTTGTACAAGGTCATTTTTTATTAAGTTTCAGTCATACAATATCCAGCACTCTTCCCTTGACCAGTGCATATTTCCTGCCACTAATGTCCCATGTCCCCAGTCTTCCTCTGCTCCCTCCTGCCTGTCTTTATGGAAGACATGTTCCTCCTTCTCCCCTCTGCATTCTTTCCTTTAGACACTGACTTGCAATATTGTGACTAAAGGAGTATCCTGCACATCATTTATCTCCTTTGAGCAACAATTTTTGTCCAGAGTGGTTGTTTTCCAATGATCATTGACATTGTGGTCCTTTTTCTGTCTTGACTGCACTGCCCTGCTTTTTGTGGCAAGTTTCCTATCATGGGGCTCTGTCCTCCTGGCCCTTGTCTAGATGATCATCTTTAGGTAATATTACCATATTATGTATGTTGTTTTTAATTCCACAGATAAGTGAGGTCATTCTTTGCCTATCCCTCCTGAATCTTTTGCTCAGTATAATACTCTCCATATCCATCCATGTAAACAAATTTCATAACTATAACTTTAGTTTTCCAAATAGTGATGTAGTATTCCATTTTGTAGATGTACCATAGTTTCTTTATCTACTCATCTTAATTTTTTTTTTGGGGGGGGGTCACACCCGGCAGTGCTCAGGGGTTACTACTGGCTATATGCTCAGAAATCGCTCCTGGCAGGCTTGGGTAACCATATGGGTTGCCAGGATTTGAAGCACCATCCTTCTGCATCTAAGGCAAATGCCTTACCGCTGTGCTATCTCTCTGGCCCCCACTCATCTTAATTTTAACTGACATATTTCTAGGAATGTATGTAGATGATTTTCTTTCAGTTGAACTTCCTCTTGTATCAAGATATTTAATAGTTCATTAAAATAATATGACTATAAGTATATATCCTTATATAATCTGTATTATTGACCTAGAATTTTTTTGGATTCTAGAATTCAAGTGAATTTAATAGCAACCCTAATTTATTAAATCATAGCTATAAAAACTGTTCTACCCAATTGTGTTTTTATTGCAGATACAAAGTTTTTTTGTATCATTTCTGAAAAGCTTCTTTCTCTACTTACTAATAGAGTATTTATTGAGCTTCTTGGGCAGTAGCTCTTTCAGACTCATTTCTCTAAACTTGAATTGCTTCAAGTATCCTTCCTTTACATTTTCAAGATAAACTGTAGTTATCTGAAACCATACCTATTTTAATTTAGAATTATCTGTCTTCATTTCCAATATACATTGAAGTCTCTGAGAATTGTACTCTCAGTTCCTGGAATGAGCCACACACTTGCTCAATCCATATATTGGATAAAGGAATGTATGAGTGAGTCACTGAGGCTGCATTTTGTCTTAAGGTCATCCTTTTTATTATCATACATGTTTCTATTAAATGGCAGCATGGGATAGCACTGAGCTTGGGTAGTATTTTTTTGTTTCTGTTTTTTCCTGGTTTGTTTTGAGGCCACACACAGTGGTGCTCAGGTCTTACTCCTGGTTCTATGACTAGGAATTACTCCTGGCAGGACTTAGGGACCATATGTGATACTGAGGACTTAATCTCGGTCAGCCTCATGCAAGCAAATAAATATCCTACCATGGAACCTAGGAATGCTATATATATATATATATATATATATATATATATATATATATATATATATATATATATATATATATTGTGATGACCAAAAGGGGAAAAGAATAAAAAAGTAAAAGAAAAAGACATTCTCTCTAGACGTCTATTTTCCTATTAGGATAATAAATGTCTTGATAACAATAGTCTTAACCTGCTTCCAGGTTTACATCAGAGAAATTTGACCAGGTGCAGTAGTGTTTGGGCTGTTAGAAATAAGGGAATGCTGCTGGCATCTAGTAACTAGAGGCAAGGTATGCCTCTGATCATCACTTAACCCATAATAACAACCCATTCTGTTGCTATCCCATGCAATAGCTGGGATCATAGGAAAACTTGCTTTCATTGCCACTGCTATTTATTTTATCACTGGCATAATATCGTACAACTATATGGTTATACAATCTTTATCTTCTACAAGAAATAAAGCTCTCTAATAAAGCATGCATCTTTTTTTTTTTAATTTCTCAAGGAATTTTCTCTTCACAGAACTGGAGAGCTGGGGAATTTGACTGCACCTTGTAATGCCGATTGCAATTGCTTGCGATCATATTATTATCCTGTCTGTGGAGAAAACGGAGTCCAATACTTTTCTCCATGCTTTGCAGGCTGCAAACATTCTTTCTCCAATGAACAGTCGAAGGTAATTGTGTCTGCGGCCTTCCTCTCCCAAGGCAGTGTGTTTGCATATTTGTGTATTGTTTTCTCTGTCCTTTGGGACAGCTGGGGTTATACTCTTTATTTTCTATTAGAAAATCTCTTTGATAGTTGCTCACATCTTTGTATATGACTTCTTTTACTGAACTGAAATGCTTAGCTTTTAAGTTGTTTTCTCTTTCTCAGCTATTTTAGCCCTCTAATGTCATAGGACTTTTTTCTCTCCCTCACTTTTTTTCTCCACCTTTGGCATTTACTCTGTACTTAAATGTCCTATTGCTGATTTATCACTCCTGCCTCTTTATACATCTTTTGAATGATCTTTGTTGTTGTTTATATATATAAAAAAAAACCCTAAACACTATGTGCTTAATCTGCCTCTGTGTTTTGGTCTTGGAGAACCTTATGGGCATTCGTCTTTGAGCCAAGTTGATTGAGAACATGATAAGCATCCTACTTTCTATTTCTCTGCCTAACCCCTTTTATGATTTTGGTATGATAAATACATTAAGTGTATATCTCAACTGACTAGTGCTTGAATTTTCAGGTGATCATTGGAGAAACAATTGATCGTTTTGTTTTGTTTTGGGGCCACACCCAGTGATACTCAGGGGTTGCTCCTGGCTATGTGCTCAGAAATCTCTCCTGGCTTGGGGGATCGAACCTCAGTTCGTCCTAGGCTAGCTCGGGCAAGGCAGATGTCTTACCGCTTGCGCCACGGCTCTGGCCCCAACAATTCATGTATTTTATATTTTCTAACAAACAGATTTTAAAGTGATGAGAATTATGTACAAAAAATATCTTGGTGAGAGCTGGAGTAATAGTGAATAGAGAGTTTGCCTTGCATGCAGCTGAGCCAGGTTCGATCCCTGGCATTCCTTATCATCCCCCCAAGCTTGCCAGAAGTAATTTTGGAATGCAGAGCTAGGAGTAATGTTACCCATGAGGTTTCCAGGTGTGCTCTTCCCAAAAAAATTCTGTGCAGTTTTCATAGATTTAAATACTTGGATTACTTGTATGTGGTTTTATCTTCGAAATAGAATGAGTTAGATCATTACCATAAAATACCTATGAAAGTTTTAGTGAAAAGTTATTAGGAAGTAGTAGTTATCATATTTTCAAATCTATAGAAATATGACTTTAGTTTGAAGTAGGTTGAGAAAACACCTGTTGGTCTCAGTTCTAATGATTTAAATTCTCCAAATTTGTAAGACATAATCAGAACAAAAGAGGTGATTATTATTTTAGAGTGAGATAAACAGGTAGCTTTTTTCCTATATGTAAAATTAGGTCTAAAAGAGTATTGGTGGGCTAGGAATGTGATTCAGTAGTTAAGCTCTTACCTTGTATTGTGAGACCATGGGTTCAATTACTAAAATGACCAAAAGTAAAAAAAAAAAAGAAAAAATATCTTGATACATTAAAAGTATGTATTGATGAAATTAGAAGGTCATAGAATGTTAAACAATTGGAAAATTTTGAATCACATAGCTAAAAATGTATAATACAAATAAACAATTAATATCTGCACAAACAAGCACTCTTGAAAAAGTGTGTAATTTCTTGGTCTAATTTTAATGCGAAAAATTTGATGTGTATGCTTTTTAAACCCAATACTATAATTAATAACTTCATATATATGGATTAATGTAGGTCATTTTTCATGTTTAGAAATATATATCAAGATAAATATTTGTAATATTTTTATGTGTAATATTTTAGGTATATAACAGATGCTCCTGTATTGTAAAGAAGACAGAAATACCACCTACTGAAGAGATCTTGGGTTTTGAAGCAAAAGCTGGAAAATGTGAAACTCGGTGTACATACTTGCCTATTTTTCTTGCAGTTTTCTTCTTTACAGTGATTTTTACCTTTATGGCTGGTACTCCGATAACTGTGTCCATATTGAGGTATGTATATTATTGTGAAAAATTAAATGGTCTTACTTGGGGTTTCTGTTGACTATCAGTTCCATTGAAAGCTGTTCATTTCTTTGTCATTGAAAAAGTCACCTCATTGAACACAGATAGCTGCCAGTTTTTAGAGTGTGCTGGAGATGTGTTCATCCCATTTGATCCTGGGGAAATGTAATGCCCTCTACTAGTTGTAATGTCACAACTAGAATGGTAGCCTGCCTCAGACAGTGATGTTGCAGTTTAACACCTTTCTGTAATTAGTATTGATGGGTAAGAAGCTGGGCTTTTTGTGGTGTTATACATGCTTTCCATACTTGTATCAGCACTGCTTTAGAAAAATAGTTCTCTTCCTTCCTAACAATTACTAGCATTTTAATTTTATTTTTAAGCTTTGTTCCTTGATTTTCATTCTCTGTTTTTTTTTCACGTACATTTTGCTAAATGGAGGCGTTTAACGTTTCTGTCTAAAGAAATGAGTTAAAATTGCACTGCAAGGATTTTACTCATCTAACTTAGTAAAGGCAATTATGCAAATACATCAAGACTGATGTTGACATTGTTGTAACCATCTTATCTAAACTACAATCTATTACAAATATAAATTGTATATAATAATACAAAACATTAAAATAAATTTAAAATATCGAATTACTATTGATTCAGATATGTTTGCATTACCTCAACACTTTCCTCCTACTTTACAGGTAGGTATGATTTTTATTTCAAAGTTAAGTAAACACTGGAATTAGAATCATTTGCAATTTCAGTTAGTTGCAATTTCAGCAGTTGACAAAAAGTCCTGTTAATGAATGTTCTTTTTTCCTTACATTTTATGTTCAATGCACTTATTAAAGCTTGACTATTTTTAAAATTCTTGGTTGTGTGTAAGTTCATATAACTAACTTAAAGAAAGACTGTTGGGTATAAACTCTGAAAATTATTTTATCTGTAGATATCTTAAGCTGGTATAAAAATAATTTTCTGGAAGAGTAAGTATACTGTATATATACTTTTGTTTCATATTTAATATTTCTAGGTGTGTTAATCACAGACAACGCTCGTTAGCATTGGGGATACAATTTATGCTGCTTCGATTATTAGGTATGCAATTTTTCTTAATTGGTAACTGCTAGTTTTTTAATTAGTGATATTGATATATTTGTGGGATATGTCAAGAAAATTTACTTAAATGCAGCAGAAAACAACATAATTGTTGAAAGATATTTTCCAACATTTGAGATGTAGTATTACATATCGCATAATAATTATTTTTTATCTCCCTGATATAAATAGACTTTTTTCTGGCCACACCAGTGGTGCTCAGGGATCACTCCTGGCTGGGATCAAGAGACCATATATGAAGCCAGGGATCAAATCTAGGTTGGCTGCATGCACTACCTACTAGACTATCTCTTGGGCCCCTGTTTATAGTTAATTGACTTAACTAATGGTGAAAGTGAGACTAGGAAAACTCAGTCCAGTGTTCTTAGTCTCTTTCATGCTGATCTAAGAAATAACTGGATGGGGCCGGAGAGATAGCAAGGAGCATTTGCCTTGCATGCAGAAGGTTGGTGGTTCGAATCCCGGCACCTGTCGGGTGTGATCCAAAAACAAAAAGAAAAAAAAAGAAATAACTGGATGTAGGTGATTCATTTTTCTAATAAATAATACTTCAACTTCAACATACTTTAACTTCTTTTGTCTTTTGGGCATGAGCTTGATTATTTGCATATTGGCAATGTACATTTAAATGTACATTTAAAAAATGTAAAAATTTTTATCTACGAAGATAAAAGATATACATATAAAATCTCTCACCATAAATGAATGTTTAACAAGTGTGTTATATATTTACTTCTCCTAGGCACAATACCTGGACCAATTATATTTGGGTTCACAATAGACAGCACCTGTGTTCTCTGGGATATCAATGAATGTGGCGTTAAAGGAGCTTGCTGGATGTATAACAACATCAAGATGGCTCATATGCTAGTATCCATAAGTAAGTGGTATCTTTCTTAGGAATGATAAATCAGTGATAAGGAGGAAAAATATCTTAGCTCAGTACCTCAACTTAAGAGAGTGTCCTTTGGGCCCGGAGAGATAGCTCAGCAGCGTTTGCCTTGCAAGCAGCAGATCCAGGACCTAAGGTGGTTGGTTCGAATCCCGGTGTCCCATATGGTCCCCTGTGCCTGCCAGGAGCTATTTCTGAGCAGATAGCCAGGAGTAACCCCTGAGCACCGCCGGGTGTGGCCCAAAAACCAAAAAAAAAAAAAGTGTCCTTTACTAAAACGATCTGTATTATACTCTTTCAGTAAAATTATTGTAAACCATAGTGCTTAAAAGAAAAAAAAATGGGGGGAGAGAGACAGAGACAGAAAGAGAGTGCCATAGAGGTAGTCTGAGGGTAGGAATAGATTGATTTTGAGCTCAAGTATAGAAAGCTACTCTGATGAATGTGAAATTTCTTTCTTCAACACAAATGTGTACCTTTAAGTGCACCCCAAACATAGTAATAGCTATCCCTAAAGTATTCATATAAATACAGTAATGATTGAGTGGGCATTCCTATTTTTCAAATACACATTTTTTGAGTAAATTATTAATGATTAACACGAGTCAGTTAACTTCTGCAAGAACTTTACCATGAGACTATTTTGTTTATTCAAAGAGAATGTCTAGGCTTGTACTGTTACAGAACTACTTTTGCTTTCTATACTTGTGCTCAAAATCAATTTCTTTGAAAACAGATCAAAGCTTGTAAAGTGAATCACATCTTCATGCATGTATGTTTGTGTCTAGGTGTGGATCTGGATGTTGAACACACGAACACACAGTCAATGCTTAGTTATATCTCAGCGATAATAAATCTTGATGTCTCATTTTTTTTGTACTTAACAGTCCCACAGAGGCTATCTAAAAAGTTTAAAGGATTCTGTTTGTTTTTGTCTTTTGAGGCCACAACCAAGCCACAACCACTAAGCTCAGGGTTTACTCCTGACTGAGTACTCAAGAATTATTCCTGGCAGGGATTGGGGACTACATGGGATGCTGGGAATCAAGTCCAGGTCTGCTGTGTGCCAGTCAAACACCCTACCTGTTCTGTCACTTTAGCCCCGGGATTTTGTTCTGTATTTGTTTTTGGTTTTGTATTTGGTTTTCAGGGTTTACTCAGGCAGTGCTCAGGGTGCCATATGTGGTGCTGGTATCAAATCTGGCTCAGTAACATGCTAGTTGAGTGCCTTGCCCTCCTCTGTACTATCACTCTGATTCCTTCGTTATTTTTAGAGTTTTATATTTCCAAGTTTTAACTTGGAATTCAAGGATGTTGTATATAAGCTATTTTGGCCACACCTGGTGATGCTCAGGGATTACTCCTGGCTATGTGCTCAGAAATCACTCCTTGCTTGGGGGATCATATGGGGCACCAGGGATCAATCCGAGGTCTGTCCTGGGTCAGCTGTGTGCAAAGCAAATGTCGTACTGCTGCGCTATTGCTCCAGCCCCATAAGCTATTTTGATTTTTAAAGCTCTTCATTGCCTGCAAGGTTTTATAAAATATGATCTTGTCAATAAAATTGAAATGTAATGTGAGCTAATTTAGTGGCGTACAATATTTATTACACAAAACGTACAGCTTTAATCAGTAATAGAAGACTTGTACATTTTTATTTATTATTTAATTATTATTTTATTTTATTTAGAAAAATAGCTAATTCATTGGATTATATGTAGATCTTTTATTGATAGGTATCATTTTTCTTCCTAAAGTTTATTTATTTATTTATTTGGCCACACCCGGTGCCACTCAGTGGTTACTCCTGGTTCTGTGCTCAGAAATTACTCCTGGTTTGGGAGACCATATGGGATGCCGGGAATCGAACCCATGTCTGTCCTGGGTCATCAGCCACAGCAAGGCAAATGCTGTACCACTTGCTCCCACTCCAGCCCTTTCCCTAAAGTTTAAAAACATAAATATTGAATGATAATGCTCAAACTTTTTTGATCATTTTATTATTTAAAGAAAATGCATCATATAGTTGACATAGTTGATCATAATACGTTTGTTTCCAGATAAGTGAAAGCAAAGTTATTTATAAAACAATAAATAAATAGAATGGAAGAGAAGAAAAAAAAGATAAAATAAATTAGCAAGCACATGCGTGAAAATCATTGTATCTCCAATGAAGTCATTAATACAGTGGAGGAAGGCTTAGTAAGCTCCTGTTATTAACTGTCCATTTTGTTAAATTGGGGTGTTCTTTTAGGGATGACAGCATCAAACAAATATAGTTGTCCAGAAATTCAATTTACCGATGCTACGAATTTTAGGAGTGTTTACTCAGCTGCCAGACCTTCTGAAAGAAAGTTATGGGAGGAGGGTGCCACACCAACTCCATAAAGCCCCAGTGATAATCAACTAAAAAACTGGCGTACCTAAAGTATGGTCAAATTGGTGTTCCCCAAAGGAAACATAAAGGGGTATTGAGGTAGCGCCATTCAGCAAACTGTGATTCTAAGAGATGGAGGCAGCAAGTGTGGCTTGGCAGTGCAGGGCTTAGCTCATCCTTTCCTCCTCAGATGGCCGGCTTTCTGCTGTGTGGGCAAGTGCGTGTACCCATAATTTTTCACAGCTCTGTTTGCATCTCAGAGAAAAGAGTGAGTCTATATATCTGGCCCGATTTGAGCATCTCAAACTTTTTAAAGGTAGTTTCTGTTCATGAAGAATACTTGACCAGAAACTTAATAGGAATTTTTTTTTATAGTAATTGACCAATTCGGTAATTTATTCTTGTATTTATATTTAGGTGTTGTTTGTAAAATTATCACCATTTTCTTCAACGGACTTGCAATATTTTTGTATAAACCACCGCCATCCTGCATAGAAGTATCATTTCAAAATCAAGACACAGTTGTGACTACTGTTTCTCTCCCAAGTGATCTCAACAAAGCAGGAAACGAAGGATGAAACAGAAATGGAAGTGATCATTCTGCAGCAGGAAACTTGACCTCGGTTGTAAGAATAACCATTGCCATTGCAGCATTAACTACCCAAGAGAGACAATCATTTTTAAAATTGATATTTTATAATTAAATGTATTTTCTGTGTATGTTTCTGTGTTCATGAGAGTAATAGACTTGTGCCTTTAAATACCACCTAAAGACTTAAAGTGCACACACACACTTTTACATTTCTTGTAGTCTAGGAATGAAAAATTTAAACCACTCAAATTTATGTGATACTTTTCAATAGCCTTATCAAAAGTCCATGAAAAATGCCAGCTAACTGTTATTTGTTCTTAAATTTATAATATACTACTCTGTCCTGCATTGAAGAAAGTTGTTGAAATATTATGATAAAATGTGGCCAGTGTATAGTAAAACAGAATAATTAGCTTTGCATAGCCATATTTTAATTTTGTTTTTGTTTTTGTTTTTGGGCCACACCCATTGACGTTCAGGGATTAGTCCTGGCTATGCGCTCAGAAATTGATCCTGGTATGGGGGAACCATATGGGGCGCCAGGAGATTGAACCGTGATCCGCCCTAGGCTAGCGCTTGCAAGGCATATTTTCATTTTAACCAAAGAGTTCTAGAAAGTAATTTTTATATTGCAGATTTTAAAACTCTATGATTCTGTGATAGAATTATTGAATTAACATCCATTCCAGAGTAAATTACCAGATTCAGTAAAGTGCCAATTAAACTTGAAGAGATTTCTTTTCTTTTGAAATTTATTTTGAATCTCTATGAGATATAGTTACAAAGTTGTTTATGAATGAATTTTAGTTAATATAATGTCCAACTCTCATCCCTTCACCAGTGTACATTTCCCACCACCAGCATCCCCAGTTTGCTTCTCAACTTCCCCCTTGACTTTCCCCCCTTCCTGCCAGTATGGCATACATTTTTCTTCTTTTTCCTGCCATCTGTCTCCACTCCTTGTCTCTTCCCTTTTTTCCTGTTTTAAACATTGATTTGCAATGTTGTTAGTGAAGGGATATCATGAATCTATGTATATATCATTTTACCTCCTTTCAGCACCTAGTTCTTGTCAAGAGTGATCACTCCCAACTATTATTGTGATAGTGGTCCTTGAAATGATTTCTTAATGAACTTTTGGTCAATGTTGATATACTCAGAACTTTAGTTTTTCTAATTAAAAAAAGGCTGATCACCCAACTGATAACATACTATATGTGTAGCATTAGAGGTGCTATTAAAATAGGTATTTGTTATTGTTTTATGATTAAAACATTGCACTGCTCTTTAACTGATCTATGTATTTCAAAGAAATTATTCTCATAGTTGGTAATATTGTAACATGGCTTTTATTTAATTAAACTTAAGCCACTTTTGTCTCCTCAGGATTTGGAGGAAATGGCTCAATTACTATTAACCAAAATAACTTATGGTCAAGAATTATACTGATTAAGAGAAAGGATGGCATTTATCCCATTTGAAATTGCTGTGATTGTTTGCTTATAAAATTCGTTATCAGTTTTCTCTAGATTTTCTTTGTAAAGATAGGTGCTATATAACTGTGATTGGAATTACCAGCAAAGACCTGAAGTAGGTAACCAATATCAGAGTTTAGAGTTATTCTTGGTGAAAAGTTGTTAGAATGACTTAAGAAACTAGAATTATTTACAAAACAAAAAATGCAAGAGGGAATGAATGAGTCACAGGTTAGGGAAATAAGTGCATGTGACTATTAGAGACTTAGAGAAGTGGTCTGGAGTTAGAGACACAGACTACTTAATAAACTGGAAACCATGTAAACATTTGAGGGTGAAACCAGATGACTATGAAAAACTTGTATTTGGGATACAGGAAATTCAAAGCAACATAAGGGGAAAACATGCTACCTTCATTCAGAAGCAGACTTCCTTCTATATCATCTCACACTTTAATTTTGTTTTTCATTTTTTGGACCACACCCAGTGGTACTCAGGGGTTACTCCTGGCTCTGTGCTCAGAAATTGCTCTTGGCTCGGGCGACATTATGGGATGCCAGGGATCCAACCCAGGTCTGACCTGGGTCATCAGTGTGCAAGACAACTGCCTTACCACTGTGCTACCCCTTCGGCCCCTCACACTTTTAACTTTTTAATATTAATTTTTGTTTTGAGCCTTACATGGCTATACTCAGGGTTGACTCCCAGTTCTTTGCTCAGGGATCACTCCTGGTTTAAGGAACCTGCAGTACCCTGGATTGAACAGGACTTGGTCACAATGCAAGGAATTGCCTTAATCTTTGAACTGTCCCTCTAGCCTCAGTATCACTCACATGTTTAAATACTGCTTCCTACTTTAGCCAGGGCTAGCATAGTCTAGTAGGTTTTTTCTACCATGTACTTGGAAGCTAGGAATAAAATTTCTATGTAAGACAATAATAGATACAGAAGAACTCATTGATAGAGCTGTGAAACAATTGCCAAAGTCAAAATAACGGCTAATGGTACCAATGTAAGGCCAGTTAATTTAGAAGTAATTACTTCATACATAGATTTGATTAGTGAATCAAATAGTTGGCATTCAAAAAGATTTTTTAGTTATCAAGGATTTTGGTAAACTCATACTCAATAGGAAGGAATACTTTGCAAACTTTACAACAAAGTGGTGAAAGTGGTATTTGAAGGAAACCAGACCCTTATTTATAATGTATTTACAAAATACCTCTTGATAGGGCAGTATTGACACTAACTTAAAAACATTGTATTTTTGATTCATTCACATATATAGTTTATATTTTTGATTCATCTAGAATAAAGAATTATGTAGTTATCATGTTACTTTAGAACAAAATGTTTGGTAATATATTATTTCTTAGAATTTATAATATATTTTAAGCTTGAACAAGTAAGTTGACCAATGGAAATTTTTTAATATCATTGATTATATGTCTTAAATTTTGTAACATTTGGATTCTATGTAAAATAAACCCTTATACTGGAGATCTGCTGTATATACTGGATTTAGTTGTACAAATTAAGAAAATAAAATCAACATTTTTCTAAGAATTTTTAATGTATACAATTTGCAAAATATACTTATATTTTATTGAATCACAATATATGAGAATTTTAAGTGGGTAGCTGAGTTAAGTGAAATATTTTGAGATATTTTCTAGTTATAACTACATTTTATGGTTGGGAGAGGGAAAAACAATGCTTTACAGCTTGGTAAAAGTGATTTTATGTGATAATTATTGGTATCTTGGCAGATGTATTTTATTTACTCAAAAGTACATTCATCACATAATATATTCTAGAATTATTTTACACAATTCGTTTATGTGTATAGCAGGTGGACATAGAAGATTTATATGGGTAAGACATGTTGTAGATGGTTGTAAATGAAATATAAGAATTTTAGAAGATACATATAAATCACTTGAATGACTAAATTGCTCAGTACAATATTTTGCAAGAAAACAGTTGAGGAATTAATTTAGGTAAAACGACAGTAAGCAAGGAGCTTTGTTTCAACTCTTCCAATAATAAAAAAAAAAACACAAAAACACCCTAGATTATCTCAAAAGTAACAATTTCAGAAGATTCTGGAAGTCAAAAAATTAAAAACATCAAAAGCACAGAAACTTGTTGAAAAATAAAAAACAAAAATAAAATACTGGGGCCGGGAAGGTGGCGCTAGAGGTAAGGTGTCTGCCTTGCAAGTGCTAGCGTAGGACGGACCGCGGTTCGATCCCCCGGCATCCCATATCGTCCCCCCAAGCCAGGGGCGATTTCTGAGTGCATAGCCAGGAGTAACCCCTGAGCGTCAAACGGGTGTGGCCCCCCAAAAAAAATACTTAGAGGCAGGCAGAAAGGAGTTTGTGATGTTTTCCTTCAGCAGCTCCATCATATAGAGACCGAATGGGGCAGCCTTTGAAATCCAGCAAATTAACAGAGAAGGATGGTGACATCATTGGAAGTGAATTCAGCAGTAATACCTGGTACTCAGGAATTTTCTCAGACAGCAATGCCAGTGACCAGTATTCAGCTAATCCGAGGTTGCATTATTGGTTGAAATACGCAATGCAGTTTCCCCAAGAAACAGTAAATTGGTAAGAAACCCTACCATTTACAGTACGTTAAACTGTAGTGCCTAAAATAAAATTAAAAATACAGATACTCCTTGCTTAACAACCAAGTTCTGTTTGGTCGTTAAGTGAGGAACTGCATGTACAGTATATGCATAGTACTTGACAATACAGTATTCTGAATAAGTAAAATAAGGAGAAAGATCAAACTGAAAACTTCCACTTGTTTTAATTTGCATAGGCTGTATCATTTACCCACAGTACTGCAATGTACTACAGAACATAAAGTTAGTAAAGTAGGTATATTAAAGCACCAGAAACCACAGTATTGTACTGTAGAGTGGAAAAAGGATATTTAAAATAAAATAACGGTGAAGAGATGGTCGTAAGTGCGAGTGGTTGCTAACAGGTAGGTCTTTAAGCGAGGAGTATTTGTATGAAAAATAACTATTACTATTTTCTCTGCGAGAACTCCAAGAATCTATATTTTCTTTTTTTTTCTTTATTTAAACACGGTGGTTACAAATATGAGTCATGTAAAGAACACCCCCTTCACCAGTGCAACATTCCCACCACCTATGGCCCATCCAAATCTCCCTCCCTACCCACCACCGCCTGTATAGTGAGAAAGAAGTTATATTTTCATATTGTTTAGAATATAGCCAAAAATAGGGGCCGGGCGGTGGCGCTGAAGGTAAGGTGCCTGCCTTGCCTGCGCTAGCCTTGGACGGACCGCGGTTTGATCCCCCGGTGTCCCATATGGTCCCCCAAGCCAGGAGCAACTTCTGAGCACATAGCCAGGAGTAACCCCTGAGCGTTACTGGGTGTGGCCCAAAAAAAAAAAAAAGAATATAGCCAAAAATAGTGAGACATGCATAAAAGCAAGATTCATTATCACAGTTAGAAAATTTAGTCAATGACGTTTACTTTGGGAAAAGACAGATGTTAGAACATTAGTGTGCAAACTCCACTCAGCTGTTATAAATATGTCCCAGCAAAGCGTTGAAAGAATCAAGTGAAAGCATAGAAACTCAAAATGATTCTTCAGGAAATAAAAAATAGTTCTTTATATGTCTTGATTATGAGCCCTTTTTTTTCTTTTTAATTTTTGAGAACTATGTGAATAACAAGTCTTTCACAATTATATTTAGGATAGAGTGAATTAGGGCAATTCCCACCACCAGTGGCGACCTCCTTCCATCACTGTTCCCAGCATGCATTCCATACCCTGGACTGGTAGAGTGACATGTCCCTTTTGAGTATAACTTGTTGTGGCTTGGGTCTCTTGATTCTATTGTCATTAGCTTTGAGTTGGATATTTGAGACTGCTCATTTTTTATTTTCACTCAGTCCTTATGAGACTGATTTGTCCCTCAAATAATTTTATTCATTTGTATTTACATAGGCACATCAAATGTTGGGGAAATGAGAAAGAAAATTCTTTTGGCCCAAGAGATACAGGGTGTCTCTGCCCATGAAGCATACTGTCAAAAGACCAACTACAGGCTCCTGGAATGTTGGTTGTCCAACCCCAATGTCTCTATGGTCGCAGAAAAAATTCTGTTTAGTCATGGTTGACAAAGTCAGTCTTTTGTCGTCAGAGATCTTGGTTTTTGTACAGGTCCTAGAATGAAGACTAGGAGAAAGTCTTTGTGGTCCCAAGAAAAGTTCTGCTTAGTTGTGGGTGTTGTAGACAGTCTTCTGTAAATAGAGATATTGCTTCTTGTACAGCTCCTAGGGCAGAGCAGATTTCATCTCACCTTTGGGTGGTGGGGTAGAGCAACCTGCCCTTAGATCAGGTTGTTGCTGTTTCTGCATCATCAGGGTGTATTATGGGCCTACCCTGGAGCAGGTTGATGTCAGGGAGGCATTCGGGCCTTCCCCAAGGAGAGTTTGAATCCTGGTGCTGGTGTTGTAGTCGGTGCCGGTAACTATATCAGGATCTGAGGTTCGTGGTTGGAGGATATGTGTGATCCTTTGAGCCCTAAGTCAAGTCTCAGTGACAAATGTATGAGCCCTTTTTCTGATGTGCCAAATGCATGTTTTCTCCAATTCCTTAGGGTGAGTCAGGAGTAGTTAAGCTCAGTATACAGCATCGTGTGGTGAGAAATACTAGCAATAAAAAGATGAAGTGATAGCACAGTGGATAAGGTGTTTTGCCTTGCATGCAGCCAGCACAAATTTGTTCCCTGGTATACATGGTTCTCTGAACATCACCAGGAGTGATCTCTTAGTACAGAGCCAGGAGTAAGTCCTGATTTCTGGTGTAACTCCAAAACAAAATCAAGCAATTGGTGCAGAGGTGATATTAGTGGAGTTATTAAAGATAATAATAGGCATCGAAACAAAAGCATCCTGACACTGTTCAGCTCTTGATTTTCAAATATGGATACAACAGTCACAGAAGTATCCATTACATAATTCTCATAGTTTGTAAAGAGGAAAGTTAAAAAGAAAGAAAAACCCTTGTCAAATGTGTCTGCATTTTCCCCCCTTTTTACTCTGCATAGCCTGGTTTTGTCTTCATTAGAATTAAATCAATCTGTTACTACTTTTCCATTTTGCTTTTGCCTTTTTAAAGATGTAAATGACGTACTGATAATTACCATATTTCTTTGATAAGGGCGTTAAAGCTCTAAAAATTAATTGCAGCAGCATATCCTGCTGTGTAACCCTGCTCAGGAAAACATTTTTGGGAAAACAAAGGAGAGCAGGTAATCTAGTGGAATTGAGGTGGCTAATACTGAAAACATGAAGTATGCTAGGCCTGTAGGCATGCCCTACTTTTCAAGTAAGCCAGTATGCATGAAAAAACCTGGACTGCACCTATTTTCACATACAGAAAGCAGAAGAAAAGTTTGTCACAGTTGGTACATGACAAAAGTGAAAGTGAAAGTAATACTTAGCATTTACACTCAAAGTGTAACGCCAAGCTCATGCACAGGCTCTATATTTCACATAGTCCTGCTTTTATGTTATGCTGCTTTAGGATTTATGTCATATTTTGAATGATTTGACAGGCTTTAAAAAAAAATTTCTGGCCCGGAGATATAGTACAGCGGCGTTTGCCTCGCAAGCAGCCGATCCAGGACCAAAGGTGGTTGGTTCGAATCCCGGTGTCCCATATGGTCCCCCGTGCCTGCCAGGAGCTATTTCTGAGCAGACAGCCAGGAGTAACCCCTGAGCACCGCCGGGTGTGGCCCAAAAACAACAACAAAAAAAAAAACCCAAAAAACAAAAAACAAAAACTTCTGTAAAATGAATAACAGTTGCTTACTGGTATTAAGATTTTTGTTTGTTTTTATTTGGGGGGGAAGGGCACGTCAGGCAATACTTAGGGATTGATCACTCCTTCTGCACTCTGGGGTCACCCTTAGCAGTGTTCAGGGTACCATAAGGGATGCCTAGGTATTGAATATAAACTGACTACCTGCAAAACTAATGCCCTACTCACTGTACTATTGCTGCTGTTCCCTCATTCATTTTAGTTAAAATATATTACATTAAAATGTTTAAATATTGAAACACTGATTTACATTAGTAAATACATTAGTATTCATAGTTATGTTTCAAATCTTACATTTTTCAACAGCAGTCTCATGTGAATATCCCAGGAATGCAGTACTGTTAGCTGAGAAATTGATTTATTTCACATTTATTGCAGTCCTACTAGTTGTTCACATATGAGACAATGTCCAGAGAATGTAAAACATTGTCCAAGATACAATGCTAGTGTTAGAATCAGAACTTGAATACAAGCCTTAGAGCACTAGTGTAGGGCAAGTGGTTTCTCTGTGCCTGGGGATTGATATTTGAATGGTGTATACATGAAAAGTCACACAAGTGGTATTGTAAATTCCAGTACCTCAATAAAAATGGTTAAAGAAATACCCCACAGAACTTGGATCCAGTTATTTCTGGTTCCAGGTTTGTTCTCTTTCTACTGGATTATGCCTAGGCCTATTAACAACCCCCAACACAACTTTTAAGTTATGGGGATTATAAAACACTTCTTAGTTTTAAAGATTTTCTTTTATTTATAAAAGTATATAAGGGGCCTGAGCTATTATAATACGTTAGGTAGGGTATTCACTTAGCATGTGCCCTACTTAAGTTTGATCCCGGCATCCCATATGTCCCCAGTGCAATGCCAGGGGTGAGTCTTAAGCACATATGAGTATTTCCAGGTGATACCCAAAAATAGATAAAATAAATGTATAGTGAGGAAGAAAATTTTAGGCATTGTACATTAAAATGGACTGTTCTCTGTCTCTCTCTCTCTCTCTCTCTCTCTCTCTCTCTCTCTCTCTCTGTCTCTCTCTCTGTCTCTCTCTGTCTCTCTCTGTCTCTCTCTCTCTCTCTGTCTCTCTCTCTCTCTCTCTCTCTCATTATTTTTGACCATTCCCCATTCAGGATTTACTCTATCCTAGGGGATTTGATGAACCTTATAAAGTGTTGGATATTAAACTTGGGTCAGCCACTTATATGGCAAGTGCCTTACCCACTTTATTTTCTCTCTAGTCTTCAAAAAGGGCTGTTCTTTAATAAGTTAAAGGTTAAATTCTGTCCTATTTTTGGTTTGGTTTTGGATCACACCTGGCAGCACCCCGGGGTTACTCCTGGCTCTACTCTCAGAAATCGCTTCTGGCAGGCTCAGGAAACTATATGGGATGCTGGTATTCGAACCACTGTCCTTTTGCATGCAAGGCAAACGTCCTACTCCCGTACTATCTCTCTGGTCCTTATGTCCTATTTTCCGTGTGCAATTTTAACTCTTCCCAGGAGGTGGCAGTGTTGCTCCTACCAATATGGTAAAGGAGTTTTGATTTTCCGCTTTCTGAACCTTGCAGTACTCTGGCTCTTTGGTAAAAACTGGATGTGTATATTTCATTATTATTGTTTCCATATTTAGAATACATTTGTAAAGAAATTTTTCATTTTACATTACTAGAAATGTTTTTAGTTAAATGAAAAAAAGACCGAGTAATAAGAATTTTAGATGAATGCAGCTTTTACAGATTTGATTTAAAAGGAAAAAATGCTTTCTGGCATGTTTCTCATTTCAGTGATTTTCTCTCTAGATATGTAGTGAGTGGTCAGTTTTTACATATTTTATTTTATTTTTAAATGCCAAATAACTAAATCATTTAGATAAAGAACTTTATCTTTTGTTTTGTTTGGTTTTGGTTTTTGAGCCATAACTGGCGACTCTCAGGTGTTATTCCTGGATCTGTGCTCAGAAGTAGCTCCTGGCAGGCCCAAGAAACCATATGGGATGCCAGGGATTGAACCTGGGTCCTTCCCAAGTCAGCTGTGTGCAAGGCAAACGCCTAGCGCTGTGCTATCTCTGTGGCACCAAGAATTTGGTTCTTTAAAAACAAATGATTTACCAAAAGTAAATAAATTTTACACTGTTGACAAGAAAAAGTTCCTTATATAATACTTTGAATGTTTAAATTGGCTTTTCCTCATAGGTATACCTAAAAGATTGACTCAAAGTAGAATATTTTGAATTTGCAGCATTTCAGATAGCTCAATGAATTGAGTATATTCTTTGCATGTAGAAGCGCTAGGTTGGTACTCCACACTAAATGAATCTCCACACTAAATAAATCTCTAGGCTACTTCTTATTGTATAGCCAGTGTTAGCTCCTAAGTTCCACTGATGGGGATAACCCCCAAACCAACGCAAACAAAAAACAATTAAATATAAACACATAAATAATGGCTTTTTTCTTTTTTAAGATAATTGCTTTTTAAAAATATTTAATTTTATTGAAACCATTGTGATTTGCAAAATCCTTCATTGTTGAGTTTCAAACTTACAATGTATCAGGGCCAATCCTACCCAGTGTCCATCTTCCTCCATCAGTGTTCCTCAAGTGTACCCCCGTATGGCCCCTCCTGTCCCCCCCCCCCAGACTGTCAGTATAACAGGCGCATTTTAAGTTTAGATTGCTAACATTTGCATCTCTTGTTTCAATGTTGTTGCCTTTGGCTTGGGTATTATTTCTGTCCTTTTTAACACTACCAAATGCACCTGAGATCGCTAGGCCCCTGGACTCCATATTTTATATCTGTGTTTCTACTCTTTCAATCAGTTTCTTTCCTTGTGATGCACTGGGGCCAAGGGTGTCAACTCCCATTTAGACCATTGCATTTCTTTATGCAGTTATTCTAAATGCTATATATAAGTAATATTCTATGTTATTCTTATTCTGGCTTAATTTATTTTTATTATTTGGGGTGGGTCAGCACTCAGGGGTTACCCCTGGCTCTACATTCAGAAATAGCTCTTGGCAGGCTCAGGGAACCAGATGGGATGCCAGGATTCAAACCACTATCCTTCTGCATGCAAGGTAAATGCCCTACCTCCATTCATTCTCTCTGGCCTCCTGGCTTACTTAATTTAACATATCTTTCAGTTCTATCCATGTAGCTAATAATTGAATGATTGCATCATTCCATACAACTATGTATTATTTCATTTTATGTATGTACCACATCTTTATGATCTACTTATTTGCTTTTGGAAATCTAGGTTGATTACAATTCTTGGTTGTTGTACTGACCCAGGGATGCAAGGACGGCTCAGTATATGAAAATTAATCAACATCATACAACACATCAGTAGAAGGAAGGATAAAAAAACACATGATCATATCAAGCTATGCAGAGAAAGCAAGTGACAAAATCCAACACCATTCATGATGAAAACCCTCAGCAAAATAGGTGCGAAAGAAACCTTCCTCAAGGTAGTAAAAGCTATTTATAAAAACCTCACAGCTGTGCTTGCTTCGGCAGCACATATACTAAAATTGGAATGATACAGAGAAGATTATCATGGATCGTGCACAAGGATGACACACAAAGTCATGAAGCATTCCATAATTTTTGTTAAAAAAATCCCACAGCCAACTTTATTCTTTTTTTTTATTTTGAATTATGAGAACAAAAGATGCAAAGAAAGAGGACAAGGTAAAGTTACAGTGGAAGGACAATCACCCATAACATAATTCTCAGAAGAAGTCCATATCTTAACTTTGAACTTTGAACTTTCAGCCAAAGAACGTTAAGATAAAATAAAACAGAATCCATGTGCGATTATTTTGTCCCTTGAGTCCCCAGATTGTAGCACATTATAATATTTCTTAACAGCACACAAGGCAATCTAAAGCCATCAAACTTACGTAACTCCTTTACCATTAGAGGCATAGTATTTTTTACATTTCCATGTACATGAATATTAGCTTAAGTTAACTTCAAATTTTAAGTGGGTACGTTTTAAGGATTAGAGTCAAAGGAGCACAGTAAAAACGTTGTTAGAGTGGCAATTGTTGTTTGCATAGGCCCACCAAAATATGAGAGGCATGAAAAGGAATAACCTTGGCCTAAATACAAAGAGATCCTACCCCTGAAGTTTCCTAGCATAAGACCAGCTCTAGGCTTCAGGCAAGTTATCATCCGATCCAAGACATTGTGCATAGTGCCAACACACTTTTCACACAGTCTCTGTTGTTGGTATCATGTTTCTGTATTAAAGGTTCTGGAATCTGCATGTCCTACATTGAAGTCATGATGTGGAGTGTCTTCTCGTTTCACCTCACCATGAAAGGGCAATGCAGGAAGCCCTTTCCTGTAAGCAGGTTGTTGTTGTTAAGTCTTCTCAGTGTTACGGGAAGTCTCTTTTGGGCAGGACGATGTCTGAGCAGTGGTAGGGTCTTCCGTGGTAGAGGATTGCTTCCAGGTGATGTTATAGACAAACCTCACAATTAAGAGGCAATACAGCAAGCCCTGTCCAATAAGCAGGTCATTGTTCTTGTTGTCTTCTCAGTGTTAAGGGGTGTTTCTTTTGAGTAGATAGATGTCAGAGCAGCTGTAGGGTCTTCCCTGGTACAGGAATGCCACCAGGTGATGTTATATACAACCTTGGATGTTTTGTAAATGTCTTCTGTAGATCAAGGGGTGAATGGAGAATGCCCATTCTTCTGAGGCCTGTGCCTGGTCTTTATGTCAATGTTCAGGGTGTAAGGTCTCATTGCACTACAAGATTTGTGTGTTCCCATCTCTATTAGATAAGAACCTATTGGTATGTATAGTATTTTCCCATTTTAGTGTGCCTAAGCAAACAAGAAATAAAGCCACGTGGCGCTATCAGATATATGGGGGTGTAAGAATATTTCCAACAAGACCCATGACTTGGTTCAAACATAGGTATTAAACTGAGGGATTCTTTCACACCAAACTCCATATTGAGCAGTTCACAAAGAGAAGATAAAAAACATGGGGGGGGGGGGGAATCGTCACTGTATAAGAAAATATTCAGCAAAAGTTTATAGACGTCAAAGAAAACACCCATAAAAAGTTGAAAACATATAAGTGTCTTTTTTATACCTTTTAAAATAGTTGGGTGGGTGTTAACTCCAGGGCACCACTTTGGTCTGTGACTTAGGACTCTACCATACTTAAGTTAGAAAGGGTAAATGAGGAGTAATGATGATAGGAATTAAAGAAGTTAAAGAGAAATATGAACTTATGAAGGGGTATGCAAATGGGCAGAGTACAAAATGGACATTCTGCATACATAAAAACATAATTCAATGATAGTGAGTACTATTAATGTTTCTTGTGTGAGTACTATTAATGTTTCCTGTGTGAGTACTATTAATGTTTCTTTGCGCACGGGGGTGATAGCCCCGGCGCAATTCTGAAAATATAGACTGGACAGAGATTACCAGTGACTTCAAGAAGCTGGGAGGCCAGAAGTTCAGAGCCCCACCCAGACCCTCCCTAAGGAGCTGAATGGATAATGGGGGAAGGCCTAGGGTACCTTCAAGCTCCACCAAGGGACCCAACTCACCGGCATGTGGCCCGGGAAAGCCCTGGAGATCTGGAGCAAGGCGGTAGGGTGGTGCTGGGGTTACCCAAGTCCCGCACCCCCACTAGGCCTGGTCAAGCAGGCCTCCGGCATGGCAGGGGACTACCAAACCTCCTCCTGCTAGACTCCCAACTTTATTCTTAATGATATAAAATAAAGCATTTCCATTTAGGTCAGACACTAAGCAATGATGCTCACTATTCTACTCTTATTCAAAATACCATTAGAAATTCTAGCAATAGCAATCAGACAGGAAAAGGAAATAAAAAATGCAAATTGTAAAAAAGAAAGTCAAACTATCCCTATTTGCAGATGATCTGACAACATACATCAAAAACTATTAGAATCCATAAAAAAGCTCCTAGAAACAAAAAACCAACACAGCAAAGTGTCTGGCTACAAAGTCAATACACAAGACAATTGCTTTTCTTTGTACAAATAACAACTCAGGAGAAAGAGATTAAAAGTCTATCCCATTTAAAAATCATCTAAAACTATCAAGTGCCTAGGAATCAACTTTATAAGAAATGAGAAACCTATACCACAAAAATATCAAAACAATTTAGAAAGACATTGAAGAGGACCTAAGGAAATGGAAGAAGATTCCATGCTCGTAGGTTGGGAGAATCAATATCATCAAAATGACCATCTTACCTAAATATAGATACAATGCAATCCCTTTTCAAATTCAGGGAATATTCTTCAAGGATTTAGAACAATCAGTTATGAAGTTTGTGTGGGACCATAAAAGACCTAGGATAGCCAAATCCTTATTGAAAAACAAGAAACTGGAAGTCATCTCATTACCTAATTTGAAGTTATATTACAAAGCTACAGTGATCAAAACAGCATGGTATTGGAATAAAGACAGACTATCAGACCAATGGATCAGAATAAAATATCTAGTGACAACCCGCAAGTAGATGGTCAATTAATATTTGAAAAAGGAAAGAAACAAAGACAGTCTCTTCAACAAAAGGTGTTGGAACAACTGGTTAACAGCCTATTAGAAATTAAAGATTGATCCATACCTCACACATTACACAAAAGTCGACTCAAAATGGATTAAAGTCTTTAAAATCAGACTGGAAACTATGAAGTTCTTTGAGGTAAAAAATAGGCAGAACACTTCAAGACATACCTCAAAAAAGTCTTTGATAATAGAATGTCAAGAGCTATAGCATCAATCCTAAATAAATGGAACTACATCAAACTAGACTGATACAAGACAAATTACCTTACTCTTTTAAATACAAGGAGAATATGAAGCTTTTTTAAAAGAAAATTTATATCATTCCTCTTCTCTTCTAGAAGTGAAGAATAGTACCTTTCTAGAGAAACCCTGCAGAACCAGAGTAAACACTTCTCTTGCTACACAGTCTCCAGTATGCAAAAAAACAAAACAAAAACAAAAACAAACAAAAAACAAACTTACGCTGTGTTTATTGTTTTCTTAAACTCTCTGCTCTCCATGGGCCAAAGAGAGCCTTCTCCCTCAGAATAGAAATTCTGATCTCTATGTTTGACAACATTGGAATCTGAATCTATTGCCTGAACTGAAAGTTCAGAGTACATAGTAGACTCAAACTCTTTTGCCAATAGAAGTAGTTCTAGAAGAATCTCCTACAATTATTTAAGGAGGTGAAACCTCTAGTGGATATAATGAAGCAGGTAGGGAGAGAGGGGACATCAGGTAATCAATTTCTCTGAAGTAACAGAAATTTCCTAGTCAGCAGTGCTGAGGTAGCCCCAGTACATGAAGAAAGTCTTTGGAGGTGTTGAGAGTAAGAGAGTCCCAGAGAAGGAGAAGCTGAGTAGGATTATGATCAGACACGAGAGGACCACAAAATCTCCCACTTTCTCCTTTTTGATAATACCTTTGCAAAGACTATTATTTGCCTAGAAAGGTCATTCTAGGGTTCTGCATATCTCAGCATGTTTACTTTCTCTTATTTATGAGTTCTCTTGTTTCTCCACTTTCTCTGATCACATTTCCACAAGTAAAACTACACACATACACACCATACAGACAAAGAAATGAAGCAACTACAGATTTAAACAAACAAAAATAAAGTGATGCATTTACCTTTCTGAAGCATTTACTCTTTAATACGAAGAATTGTTTTGAGATTCAAAAATTGTGGGCAATGGGAGGGTTGCTTTGAATATATTCATTCTTCGCGGCTTGAAGAATTCTGTAATCAGAGCTTTATTTAGTCAATTATATGAAAATATAGTTCATGTGTGTGTGTGTGTGTGTGTGTGTAGGAGATTGGTATCAGGTCAGTGCCAGTAAACCAAAATATAACCCTGCCCCATTCCAGCATACATAGTAAATAAAACTATAAATACAATATGTGTTCAAATATTTGCCAGAACACACAATGGGAATGAGTCAACAATTCTTACCTAGACATTTTATGCTGGAGTGTGATACCTTTATCAGTGATTTAGAAACTGATGGCTGAAACTTGACAAAGCTATGCCTGGCCACAAATGACCTGTTCAGCTTTGTGCCCAACTGCTTTGGTCACAACAGTTTCCATAATGTATCTATTTATCAGTGGTTATTAAGTATGCTAATCTCATCTCCTTCATACTGCTTACTTCACAAAGAAGAGAGGCTTTATTTTTTTAAATTGAACCACTGTGCATTACCAAGTTACCAAGTAGTTCATAACTAGCTTTTAGGTATGCAATGTTCCAACTTCAATCCCTTCACCAGTGTTCACTTGCCTCCACCTGTATCCCTAATTTCTCTCTAATTTCCCCACGTTTTTTCTCTCTTTTCAGCACAGTGGCTTACAGTTAGTGGCTTACTGTACGGTATCACACATATCACTTTACTTCCTTTCAACACCCAGACCTTATCTAGAGTAAGCACTTGCCTCTCATTGTTATGGAGGTTTCTTCTTCCATCCTCCCCAGCGGCAAACTTCCTACTATGAATCATTTCTCCTGCAAAGAGAGACTGTTTTCAGCTTCTATGTATATTTCTACATCCTAGTTAGGAATTATTATTTGTTGCACATCAGTGCAAAAGAAAGCTTTTTATTTGCTTGCTTATTTATCTGGTTTTGGTCTTGTTCATACTTACTTTGGGTATACTCCTGTTCTTTGCTCAGGAATCACTCTGATTGTTACTGAGAATTAAACTAGAATTATTTGCTTATCAGCTAAGCACCTTAACTCATGTACTCTGTCTTTTCTTTTTCTTACTATGTTTATTTACTTTTCCAGTTGATGTTTGATTTTCTCCAAATAATTATATATTTTTCTGGGCTAAAGTTGATGTCTTGAAAATCTCATCAGATACCAATTCTTGCATTTCAAGGGGGAGATCCAGACTTTATGCTCTTGGGCTGTTTTGGGACTTAGCAAAATAATAACTCTTTTTTAGATCACATCTTCATTTGATTACTTCCCAAATTTCATCATCTGGGGGTACCCTCTATACCGATAGAATAGTTTTAAAAGTCTTCAGTAAAATCCAATTCCTATTGTTTGTATCATAACTAAAGAGAATGAATGCCATGCTCTGGATGCAGAATAAATTTTTAGCTTACCATTATCTATACATATTGTCAAACAATTGAAGAAAAAGCAAGAATTATAGTGAAATGAATTTTTTCGATCAAATTTTACTTTTCAAACAATAGCTCTCATCAATAGAGAATTTTGTAATCTGAGATATGAATCTATTGTTATATGAACTAGAGATAAATATCCTTATTCTCTTGAATTCTTATTTTTTGGTTACACAACCTCCAACTATTTGTCTTATAGTACCAATCTTGGGGAAAAATCTATAAAAGAAAATATATGATTTTAAATAGTTAAATGATTTTGTCATGAAAAATAATTTAGTCTTGTAAAGTAAAAATTGTATTAGATAAACAGGGAAATAAGACTTTAATCAAAGTTGTTACTGCAGGTAAAAAAGAGAAATCAGCTTCTCAGAAACAAGGGGTAATATTTCTTAAGAGATGAGATATGAGAGAGGTTATAGGCTATCTTTTAGCTGTCAACCAATTTAATCAAAGGAGGTAAACATATGATTAGAACCAGAGAGTCTTCTAAATTTAGGCAGTTCTTATCTCTCACAGAAATAGTGCAGAGTAGATTTGGTGGTAAGGATACCCTGGATAGATAAGATAGTAGCTTGATCTTCCTTGATAATTACATTCCAAAGGGATGGTTTCCAAAACCTAGTGAAAAATAGTCCTAAGTTGTAAAATAGACGTGCAGATCTAAGTTGTAAAGCAGGCTTTAAGATATATTTTCATCATGGGTCAGAATAATAGGACAATGTGTAGAGCACTTGTTTTGCATGTGGCCTATCTGGTTCCATTCTAGGCACGAAATATAATCCCTAAGCCCCACTGAGAATGAAACTGGGCACCTAGCAAGAAATAAACCCTAAAAATAGCCAACTTTGGCTCCCAAAACAACAAAAACAAACAGAAAAAGAAATAGTTCTATGTCAAAGGGGCAGGGAATCTACCATCTAATCTCTAATGTATATATTCTAAGTTAAGGAGGTCAGGATTCATCTGTAGGAAGAAAGCTGTCTAATTGGAGGATTATCAGTAAACTCAAAATTGAGCTGCAATATGACCCGGAAATCCCACTTTTGTGTATTTATCCTCAGGATAGAAAAATTATCCAAAAGGATGTATGAAAATCCTTATATGTATACAACATGTATGTATTGCAGCACTCAGTACAATAGCTAAGAATTAACCTAGATGTCCAACAACAGGCGAGTAGATCATAAAGACATAGTACATATAACAATAGAGGAATAATACAATCATATAATTTGTTGCAACATGGATGGAAGATATTAAGTTGAATGCAGCAAGCCAGAAAGGATAAATACAGATTGATATCACTTATATGTAGTATTTAGAATAACTGCGTGAAAAAATGCAATGGTTTAAATAGGGAGTAGTCTCAAACACTCTTGACCTTAGAGCATAGCAAGGAAAGAAATTGAGTGGAAGAGGAGAAACACAAATATGAAAGGATGAGGGCCAGGATCCAAGTGGTCTCAGGGCATTGGTAGTGTTGAAAAAAGACAGAATTAATATCCAAGCCAAAGGCAACAACAGTATAATCAAGAGACTCAAGCTTTCTTTGGGCCTCACCTGGTGATGCTCAGGGGTTACTCCTGGCTATGCACTCAGAAGTCGCTTCTGGCTTGGGGGACAATATGGGACATCGGGGGATCGAACTGCGTTCCATCCTAGGCTAGTGCTGGCAAGGCAGACACCTTACCTCTGGTGCCACGGCGCCAGCCCCAAGAGACTCAAACTTTAACAACATGAACTTAAAATTAAAATGGTCCTGTTATACTGGGAGGCCAGGGGGAAAAGGGAAATAGGATGCACTCTTGGGAACAGTGGTGGAGGGATCAACACTGGTAGTGGGCTTGCCCTGTTTCATTGCATGTCAGATATCCAACTATGAAGGATTTTGTAAATCAAATGGTTTCAATAAAATAAAATATTTTTTAAAAGGAAGAAAACTGTCTTAAGCCATAGGAAAATGTTATAGTTGACTTAGTCAAAGCAATGAATTTTTTCAGAATATTTTATTTAAACACCGTGATCACAAACATGATTGTGTTTGGATTTCAGTCATGTAAAGAACACCACCCATCACCAGTGAAACATTCTCATCACCAGTGTCCCAAATCTTCCTCCTCTCCACCCCACCCCTGGCCATACTCTAGACAGGCTTTCTATTTCCCTCATACATTCTCATTGTTAGGATAGTTCACAATGTAGTTATTTCTCTAACTAAACTCATCACTCTTTGTGGTGAGCTTCATGAGGTGAGCTGTAACTTCTAGCCCTCCTCTCTTTTGTCTTTGAAAATTATTAAGCAATGATTTTTTTTCATTTTCTTCAATTTGCCCTTTAGTGTGCCTTAGCACTTTTCTGTCAAAAATTGTGATAGTTTGGTATTTTGGACTTTGAGGATCCTTTATATAGTAACCCTTATTAAATGTTAGTCTGACTGAACATATTATATTTTAATTAAATGCTATGCCAATAGATTTGTGGTTTTAATCAAAAGATAAAATCAAACAATTAGTTGCTAGAAATGCTGACAAACTAAGCCACAATGTCCTAAACAGACATTGATCCTATTTTGACTCTTTCAAATTATGAGAGAAGAAAATGTTCATGAAAGACTGCTGTGTGCAGAATAGGCAGAGATAACTCAGGCACAAACACTAGAAAGCTAATTGCCTCTACTAAACACTTTGAATGACGGCCAATATAAGATTGGGAGGTAAACATATTAAAGTCAATATAATGAAAGACATGAAATTAGACAAAAGAAATGAGGGACTGAATTGTAATGCATGGAAGGAAAGTCATATAGGAGATTAAGAAAATTGTAGTTGCTATTGTGTCTCATTTCAGTTTAAATGAATGACTTATTTTGGCAAAGGTTCTTGAACAGAGCATTTATTAGTGAAGAGATATGCAAATGCCATGCACGTGATTCCTTATGGCATTTTCCTCTTTCTCTCCTTATCTTACCCATGTGATACATGGTGTTAGAGTAGACTGTATTTGTCTGACTGATAAACTCGATGCCTCATTTACATATAACTTTCCATATTTATTCCAATTTAACATGGAAGCTTGTCGGGCCATGCATAGACTTCTCCATTAAAAGGGGATACAGTAGGCCCACCAGATGTATTTTTCTGCATCAGAGAACTGAATATTCCCCATGGAATCCCTTAAAAGGCCCACTAAGGATGCTTTTTCCCTGCATGGAGAGTTGAGGAATGAGAATTGAGAAGAGATATTTCTGAGATTTGTGTTATGGTACCAACATTATATTCCCCCTTTATGTTATTTGGCCTTAAAATTAATTCTCCCTTCTACTGCTGATATTTACAGGCAAAATATAACCTTGTTTAAAGCCCCTTTCCTGGATAATATTTAGCAAACCAAAAACAATATTTTTCTCTTTTTCAAAATGTCCTTGCAGCCTCCATTTCTGGTATGCAAGGGCATAGCCAGAATGTAGATCCTGGGCTATTGAATTTTCCCCCAAAATGTGAAATACACCTTAGTAGTGGATTTAGCTCTTTCACTTGACCATTAAAATAATAGAGCCCATCCTAGGAGGATAGTATTTCTAGATTCTTTTTCTACTTCTCACTAATCCTTTTTTTTGCATTTGAAGTTAGTTTGCAAAGAGTTGCCTTTAGTTTTGACCTTCTCCTTTGTAACTCGGAATTATTACTGCTCACACCCATAGCTTAATGTATTGTTTACTATAAAACTCTGCTTTGTAATTGTAAACATTCTTCTCAATACCTGTGACTGGCTGTTACCCCTTATAAAATTCCTAGCTTAGAGATTAAATCAGCCACAAGCTTGCCAGTATAGTTTATTTGTGTGGTCTCATTTTTTCAATCTTTTCCTGCATTCCAGTCCATTTAGTGCCCACTCCCTGATGTGAACTCATTGAAACACACTGGAACTGTGGGACAGAAGTTGCCCATAGCATGTGTGTATTTTGTTTCAGTTTGGATTGGGCTACACACTACTGTGCTCCGGGCTCGGGGATCAAACCCAGATTAACCACATGCAAATTATAGACACCTTATTCACTCTATTGTCTCTTTTGCCCTGATATGTTATTTAGAAGTACTAGAGTACCCAGTTACTACTACCTAATATATGAAACTGCTAGACTTTATTTTTAATGTTGACTAGTACTTAAATGTATATTACGTAACATCAATTCTTTATTAAATCTGAAAAAATAAAATTTAAAAACATAAATTTTTCCAAGGGAAATATGACCATTTAGGAGAAACAGGATCTGTAATGTATAGAATTCAAGGTAAAAATTATTGCATTTCTGCTCTCCCTCTCCCTCTTTCTCCCTCCCTCTTCCTCTCCTCCTCCTCTCTCTCACCTCCCCTCTCTCTCTCCCCACTTCCTCCCTCTCTCCCCCTTTCACTCCTTTCTTCTTTTCCCTTCTCCCTCTCTCTCCCTCCCTCTCCCTCCATCTTCTCCCTCCCACTCTCCCTCAATCTCTCTCTCTTATCTCTCATCTCTCTCATCTCAGTGGCCCAAATACTACAAATAAGAAGGAAAAAACATCAGCAGCAACAACAACAAACAAAAACCCAGAAGATGAAATAAAAATAAGAAAAAGAAAAAAATTATTGCACTTCTTTGGATTAAAGGAAAAAACACTGCAGCTACACCACCAGTTTTTAACCCCTTTTCTGGCTTTATAGATGTGAGGACTTTTATCCATTACATATAAATCTCATGAGCATCATGTCACTTAAAGCTCTGCTTCGTACCAGTCTTTATAGAATATGTTTACCATTAGTATTATAATATCATATTTATATTCTTTTCCTTTCATCTTCTCTTTCTTTCTTTTGTCTTTTTTGTTATTACACCACACAAGCTTTTTTTTTTTTAATTATAGACCTTGCATTGTACTCCTGAGACAGTCATACTTAAAGACTGAGGAAGACTCACATTAGTCAAGTTTCAAGAGACATCAGCTTTATTAAAGGCCCTGGCCAACATGTGTGGCCTATCCTAACCTTTCAAGCTAGATTCATAATCAGCCCTGCAATCAATCTTGTTCAGCCATCTCTTCTCCTCCTTCTTGCTGATTCTCTCTCAATCTCCCCGTCAATCTTCCTTCCCCTGAGGCAAACATATTGATACTTCCGAAAGACCCCTCCCAGATATGGGCAGGTCTTACTAGCAGATAGGGTACATAGGTAACATTCTTTTCAAAATATATTTTCTATATAAATGTTCATGTAATTTGGTTTAGGTAAAGATTAATAAGAACAAAGTTACAGGAAAAAATGCTTGGTTAAATAGCATTAAGAATAGAAACAAGGAAGTTCCAGGATAGTGCTTGGTAAATAAGCATTAAGAAAATTTTAAGTTACAGGTATATTTTGCAGAAAAGTTATGTTTATGGAAAAGGCTGATATGTTAATTTTCACTTTAAACTTTGTTGCTAAGAGAATATTAAGGCTCCCGCCTTTGGCTAAAGGCAGAAGCCCGGAAAACAAAGAATAACCTATACTCTTTTGCTTTTATTTGTTTTAAGAAAGGGGCAGAATGCTATCCCATCCACCATTCTTCCTGTATAACCTTACCATAGTGGGGGGGGGGGGACGACAAAGAAAAGGTAAACAAAAAAGAGAAAAACTAGGAGGAGTCTGTATAGGTGTTATAAATTTCCTTTTAGAAGAAGGAAGGAAAAAAAGAAGAAAAAGGTAACCAAACCAAAAAACAATAAGAACGTAACAACAAAAGTACAAAAAGAATAAAAAAAGTATAAATCAAAAACCAAAACCGTCAGCTATGGAAAAAAAAAAAAAAACAGACCACCAACTTCTTAAAAAAGGGTTATGTTTCTTTTTTTTTCTTTTTTTTTTTTTTTTTTTTGCAGGGGATGGTAAAAAAATATTGTGGAAATTAGAACAGGAATTCCCTTGGCTTAAGACAGTGGTCGGCAAGCTGTGAGCATCATGTGGTTTATTACACTTTTTAATGCCCTCTTCTGTGTGCTGGGTGGCCGCTCCAGGAGTCAGAACTCTGCTCCTAGCCTCTGTCAGTGCTAAGGAGCAGAGTCGTGACTCCTGGAATGGCTGACCAAACACAGAAGAGCTGCATTAAAAAGTCTAAAGAGCCACATGCGTCTGCGAGCTGCGGCTTGCTGACCACTGGCCTAAGAGATACAGGGTTTTTCCGCCCTTAAAGCATACTGCCATGGGAACAAGTACAGGCTTCATACTCATTCATTTACACACCCCA